>NW_027437190.1:34303642-34563642 GCF_033239565.1 Halichoeres trimaculatus | reverse complement strand
TTTTTGTGCTGGAGCTTTAATCCCCTTTCACTTCTCCTCTCCTGCTCGCTCCATCGGGAAGAAAACATGACAGACGCTTCCACCAACCTGCGGCTGAAGCTGCCGGTCATCTGCTTCATCCTGGAGATCATCCTCATCATCCTCTTCGGTGCACTGGTAGAGTACGACCACGAGACGGACGCAAAGAAGTGGCACAACCAGACTCACTCTGACTATGAGAACGACTTCTACTACCGCTACCCAAGTGAGTCTCCTTCTTCTTCTTCCAGGGTCAAAGGTTAGAGGAAGGCTCCAGGGTCAGGATGCAGGGGCCAAGTCTGCCAAACACTCAGGATTTTCAAATATTTTAAGTGTTGCAGGAATTTAAATGCATGCATATCTCTAAACCATCATAGCGTTGTTTTACATTCAACTGATGGTTTAGTAGTGGAAAAACTACAATCCCCATGATGCCTTTCTCTCTGGACATCTTTTTAGGACATGCAAAAGACATTTCTATCAAGTGAAAAGTTGGTCATAATGATACTAGAAGTGTTTAATATAAAAATTTTAAAGCTATTTTTTTTTAACTCAAGCTTGGGAAACCTTGGAGTTTGTGTTTGAAAAAGTGCTTTTTCTAACACATTGTCTGTTTTCTGTGCAAAAGTTTGAGTAAACAGTATGCATGTGCTTAATTCAACGCTTGAAAAGTGAAAGCAAACACACCTGAAGTCACTGAACTTTGGACTTAATGCATGAGCAGAAACAAGGATGCACGGGGTTATTTATGAGCAGTTTGATCCCAGGGTGTTATCTTTAAATCAACAGGAACGTATGTGTGTAAATAGATAATTTAACGGTCTACAGCTGTCAGCATTTGATGAGGGAGTAATGAAGGTCTGAGCAAAATAAGCCCAAACAACTTGCCTTCAAAGTGCTTGAAAACTCATGAAATTTCGCAGAAAATTAAATCATGGTGAAAAATGTATGAATTCAGTGTTTTCATGCTGATACATGCTCCACAGCGCCCCCTGGGTGAGAAAAAAATGCAGCCCCTCCAGCTTCTTTGAGCTACAGGCCTGAATTTCATTTTGCATATTTATCATGCTAACACCTACAAAAAAGTCTCTTAGGACCAAACTGAATTCTAAACAGGAAGTTTGGAAATTGGACTTAAATGTCGGATTTTGACGATTTAAAGGGTACGCATTTAAAAGATCTACTCCCACATTTTTTTGTGGATCACATTCAAATTTATTGTGTGTACAGAAGACACATGGACAATTAAAATTGATGCGTGGATTTTTTGTAACTCAATGGGCGTGGCCACACGTGGCCGCCAAAGTTGACAGTTTTTACGCCAAATGAAAACCTTAGTAGCTCTCTTGTATGATATTGGATCAGGACCAATGTGCACACAAATGTTCAGTGTCTCAGCCCACGTGGTGTGAGGGCCTGCTTATCACTGGTTGTGGCTTTAATCATGATTCAAAAAATGAAATTTAAAACACTTGTTTTAAATATCACATTGTGTGAGAAAGCCGAGAAAAAGAACCCTTGATTAAGGTTGTTTGTTTTCGTCTACTCTTCCGTCTCAAACCCCTCATGCCCTCTCAGCATTTTTCACCCCTTGCGTCTCTGTCTCATTCAGTTTTGCAGAGTGCTTGGATTTCAGTCAAACTCTCGTGGGAAACATGTGAGCCGCCGCTCACTGTTTTTCCACTAATTGGAGTGCTCTCTTTATTTCTGAGAGAACTTTTTATGGAAATGTCTTCCAGGTCGCTGCTGTCACACAGAAGCTGATCCATTGATTGTTCATTTCCTGATTTATACGAATTGATGGTGAAGAAAAAAAAAGCTTTACTCTGTCCTCAAAGGCTGGAAGGTGATCAGAGGCTGCAAAATGCTCATTACGGCAAAATAAAAGAACAAGGGCTTCTGCTCTATGTTGCATATTCTACAAAATATCTTTACACAGTTAATTTAAATGTTGCAGTGTGATGAAAAACAGCATTTCGCTCCATAAATTTGTTTGAATTTGCAGAGTTTTGACATAACCTATGCAACGTTTAAAGAAAGTCATACCATATATAATCATACCCAGTGTTTCCACTCTGTTATAAACTGATATTTGATATGTTTAAGTTGAATTGAGCGGCATTTAGGAGCTCTGTGTGTTACACTTTGAGTCAAATTCCAGTGATTTCTCAAAAATCCACTTTAATGCCACTCCCGACCAGCTGGTGGCAGTAATATCATTTTTCAAAAGGCCTGCACTACCTGCAATTAACACTAGATGCAGAACAACAAACAAACAAAAAACAGTTTTGGAATAAGCACAAGTATTGGAAAGCAGCAAATGCTGGATTTTGAAATGCTGAGCCCTATCCTTAACTGTCTCAGTCCTGTTTGTAACTTTGGAACCCCTTATGACATCATCTGTATGGTTTCAATGGTGAAGAATGATCTTCATTAATTTCAATGGGCTAAAAATTTTTGGAAAGTGCTGTATATCTTAAAAAGTGCACGGGTTAGAAATGTGAAACGCATAGGCACAATTCTCCTGAACATGCTGAACATCTTTAAATTGAACAGTGAAAATCTGAGAAGATTTGTAGGAGAAGTAGCGAGCCAAAAAACGTACTCAAGAACAAGAAGCGTGAGCATTTCAACATGAAGAGATTTACAAGTTTGCAGACTTCAAAGCTGACCCTTCCCACTTTGTGCGGTGTGGTAAAAAGACGACCCTGCAGTTATTTTCCCCAGTGTGCATTAATTTCCTTCAGCAGTTAATGGAACTCTCTCCTTTCCTCTCCTCACGGCTCCACCTTAAACATCCCCTCCCACCAACACGAGGGCAGGTAGGCGCGTCTCGACAAGCCGGGAGCTGTCAGCCAGGTTTACGTGAGAGCCTCACTCTCACTCAGGTGTCCTGTGAGAGACCAGAGAGCGACTGGAATGTATGAATCTCTAGCACTGAACCCTGGTCTGCCCTGCAGGTGGCTGACTGTCGTAGTATCTCCCCCCACCTCCTTCTCCACCTCCTCTTTCCTGTCACTCACTGAAGTTCAGGAGAAAGTTTAACAAACACCTGAGGCAGGACTCACCTGCAGGCTTTTACACACTGACACAAACAAGAACACTTTGAATACTCTGCAGGTTTAGGCGTTTGCTCCACCCAAACATTTAATCTTGGACTGAGAAATTTTTTTGCAAGTGAAATTAAAAAAGTGTAAAACAAATGAGGAAAAACTACAGATACAGATAAGAATTAAAAATCTGAGGTTTTCGAAAGTGAAATATGTTTCTCATTAAGTTTCATAAACTTTTTTAAAAAAGAAGGATCCTGCAAAAGGAGAGATAGAGTCTGCAGACTGGGGAAAATGTTAAAATATTGTGCAGAATCTGAAAACAAAAAAATGAATGAAAAAAAATGAGTACATTTTGTTTAGCTTTTGGCAGAACAGCACAAAGCACCAATAACAAAAATTGATCGAGAAACATGAAATTCAGGTTTGCAACAAAGCCTAAAATACTCCCTCATTTACTGAAGGGAGTCTTTACAGAAATTTATTCATGAATAAATATCCACGCATTAGAAAAACCCTTGAAGATAACTTCAGTAAAAAGCAAAAACTAACTTTAGGTGTGTTCTTTTTTCCTTCTACTCCTCCAAATGTTTGCGTTTGTTGAGTGTAAACACCAAGAAAAATATTTGTGACCTACAAACTCTCCAAGCTTCATGTTTGATTGCTAGAGACTAAAAATTTACATTATTAGCAAAGTTAACAAAGTGGCTAAAGGTGTCTTTTGTAGGTATCATAGCAACTGTTGGACTCATCATGATGGAGTTTTCCATTTCTATCCGATTACCCAAGATTGGGTCACTGGGGAAACAGTCCAAGCAAGGTCACCCTAACATCCCTGTCCCCTGCAATGTTTCCCATTTCCTCCAGGGGGAGCTGTTTTTCAGACCACCTTCTACAGACTACATGTGAATGTAGTCTGTAGTAGGCACTACATACTACCTACTGCTTTTGCTTGTGGTATGAAGTATGACTGTTCTGTTGGGTCTGTTTTGTAGTATACTACTCTGGTTTCCCGTCTCGGAAGGTGGAGCTACAGATGATGTTTTTTTGCCTTTAATATAAATATACAAAACAAGCGATGGGCAGATCTCAGCATTTAGTTATTTTGTTAATCATATCAAACAGAATCATCATACTTGATTTCTAATCTTACACCAAAAGTTATATCATTGACTGAAAATAAATCTGGATTTTTATTTTTACAGCTGATGAAAAAACACTTCCATATAATCCACGTATGGTTAAAGGGTAATTAGTCTTTTATATGGACTTTAATGAATTTGTAGAAGTAAACACCTTTTACAACCAGAAGTGACAAGATTTACTTGTGTTTCTTTCTCATCACTTTATTACTATCTCACGGACCATATAACCTTAGTGTTGTTGTATTGTAGTTGTAATGTTAACTCATTCCACTAGATGGCGGTAATTCACCAAAACCTGCCACCTGCATTGACAAACAGCGTCAGAGCTATGCATTGTGGGAAACAGTATGCTAGGGAGATTTTCCTGGACCAGTAGGACATGGGATTCTTGGGATACTGCAGATTTTGCAAGTTTTCGTATACTGACTACTACAGACTAAATTTAGGCCAAAATAGTTGGCACTACTAATGTAGTAGGCGGTTTGGAAAAGAGCCCATGTGCCCAGTCCCGCCTTCCTCCCAGGGTCCAGAACATGAAAACCATCCAATCAGGGTGATTGGTTGACACCTTGCCACTAGGAGTGAGTAAGTTAGGATGGTTGTCTGTCTTTAGAGGGTAGAAATGACGACGTGGCGCCTTCTGATCCCAAAGAGAAAATGGATGGGTGATGCATTCCCTACAGCCCACAGATCTGGACTGGGATGAGGTCCTGGGAAACCTGGGTCATCTACCAAACAACCCAATGTTAGAGTTCCTATTTAAGCATCACTATGCTAGCTTGGCTGTATACGCTATGTGTTCATATCTAGCTGGTAAAAGTTAGGATAAGGGGTTAGGATTAGGGGTTAGGGATAGGACTAGGGTTAGAGTTAGGAATTTCAGAGTGAGAATTATTCCACACACAAATTTTCCAATCTAATCAAGGAAATGGTGCTTCCTCAAACTGTAACAACAGATTTTTGTAAAGTCACAAAGTTTAGATCTTGTTGGACTCTCTTCGATTACTCTTCAGGGAAACACTTGAAGCAGACAAGGCTCAATCTGCAGCCGATAACATCAAAGCTGAACTTGTCGCCTACATTTCAGTTTTATCGTTCGGATGCTTTGATACCAAACATCAAACTGTGTCTGCCTTGGCCTTCAATACCAGAGTCATTATCAGCCAGCTTTGAGATACACACAGGTGGACACAGGTGGGGGTATGCTTTGACCTCAGAGAGTAAAGGTCCATTAGGTTTAATGGCTCCAGATAATCTTTAACTCGACACCTTCACTGTCACGAGGAATAAATTCACCTTCCTGTTTCAGCGCTGTGTAAACCCTCATCCTGAACAGAGACAGAGACTCCTGGGTAAACAGGTTTCTCCTCTGCAGGTCATCTATAGGGCAGCATTCAGACAGACACACCTGAGCTGTTTTCTCTTCTTGTCTGAAGCAGGATCTCCAGCAGGTTGCAAATCTGTTGTGTGTCGGTGGTCCAGTAGTCGGTGTGGTGTGTGTTCTATACGTCCCTGTGAGATAAGGTCGGTATTTAAACTGATAACACGCTTCACAAGTCCCCGCCGTGTGCAAAGATCACCTGAAGGTGGAGGAGGCAGGATGATGAATGAGGGGACAGGGCACAGGTTTGGTTCCTGCAGCAGAAAAACAAATATGATGAGTTACTTTGTTTTTTTAACAGGGTGACAAAAAGCTACAACCACAGTTTTTAACTAACTGTGAGAAGTGAAACTCAACCACAAGCAACCTTATAGTGATCTTAGGCTCGCTACTCCTCCTACAAATTTTCATAAATTTTCACCATTCTAACTTTAAAATGTTCAGCATTTTGAGGAGAAATGTGTGTCTGCGTTTCACATTCCTAACCCTTGTACTTTTTGAAATTTTCAGCATTTACCAAAATTTTTTGGTCCATTGAAATGAATGGAGATGATCCGTCATCATGGTAACCACACAGCTGATGATGTCATAAAGGTGTTCTGAGGTTATAAATAGGACTGATCCATTTAGGGTTAGGGCTCAGCATTTTCTCAGCATGTTTAGCATCTTTAGGAGAAATGTGAATCTATGTTTCACATAGACACATCAAATTTTTGGAAATTTTTGGCTCGCTACTTCTTCTACAAATTTTCATCGATTTTCATTGTTCTAACTTTAAAATGTTTAGCTTTTTAAGGAAAAATGTGTGTCTGCGTTTCACATTTCTAACCCTTGTACTTTTTGAAATATTAAGCATTTACCAACATTTTTTGGTCCATTGAAATGAATGGAGATGATCTGTCATCATGGAAACCACACAGCTGATAGTGTTGTAAGTGGTTCTGAGGTTATAAATAGGACTGCTGTGTTTAGGGTTAGGGCTCAGCATTTCAACTTTCAAGCATTTTCTGCAAGGGCACCACCCGTATCCAGATCCATAGCTTACATTGAGCATGGATGGGTCTTGACTCTTTCCAGGGGACATATCAAACTAATGTTTTGGTCACTTACCTTTAAAGACTTTCAGTCCTTATTCTCAACAGATCCTGTTTGAGCCATTTAAATGTACAGATCTCTGAAATATGCGACGAAGACTCTGGTTTCCCCTGTGGGAATGAAACAGTTCAAAGGGAACAACCACGTCTGTTAATTCTGCCCGTTGTATAACCACGTGTGGTATGAAATCAAAGCGAGAACATGCTTCAGTGGATAACATTGACAGACTCTAATCCCATCCAGCACATCCTCTCATTGCTCTGCCTGTGTGGTGTCCTCCCTGGACGTCAGTTCGTGTATCTGGGCCAAAATGCCAACAGGGACACTGGCGACACCTCCACTGGGCCGTGCCAACTGACAGTCACCATGGAGACAGCAGCCACGGCACAGTGCAATATTGTGTGAGGCTGTTTGGGACAAATAAGGACAGTTGGAAAGCAGAGCTCTGAGTGTGTGAACCAGGACAGGTTGAGAGAGTTCATTACCCGCACATTTAGACTTCTTCTGTCAGAGCGGGGAGTCTGTCCAACAGCTGACCAGATTCATTAAGACAACATAAAGAGGATAATGTTTGAAAATGTTTTAAACCTTCTGAGAACTTTTCATTGATCATCCATTCAACAGATCTTATGTAAGTGTGGTTTTTCACACAAGAAAGCTGTTTAAAGTGACAAAGGCCTCATGGAGCTCTGTGATTGGCTGTTTCACTGAAAGATGGAGAATTGGGAAGTTGGGGTGCAGATTTGTGTATTCTACTTTCTGATATCGTTAACATGGATACAAAGTAAGAATACTGGATTTTCAAAACCTCCACCTACTCCAAGAACTTCTGAAGAGATCTACTTCCAGAAATTCTCAGTCAGATATCTAAGAATCATGGAGATGCCAGAGTTTGAACCCGGGGCCTCATGCATGTGAAGCATGGGCTCTACCACTGAGCTACATCCCCACATGCCCAGTGTTGGTAAAGTCTTGTTATAGTACAGTCAAACTCATTCCCGCTGGAAAAACTTATGGCTAAACCTGATATTATATGTCCCCTATAAAGAGTTGAGCGTCATCATCATAACAGCTTATATATATATATATATAAGCTATAAAAAACTGTCATTGTACGGAAAAAAGGAGCATGAAGTTTAATGGTATGTCTTGTTTAGCGCGAATTAATCTGAGAGCTGATTGTAAAAAAAAATCCATAAAGTATTCTGGAAACAAATGTGGTAGATGAATGTATTTATAAATAAATACACAAGACTGAAGAAAATTAATATCGTAAACGGACAAAAAGCTCCGCTTTTTTAGATAGAGGGGAAGATGAGATAAACAATTAGAGGAGGTGGGGAGCCGAACAAGTTTCTTTTGAGTAATCAATATTTTCTGCAAATCAATGAAAATATTGGGTTTGGATGTACAGTATTTTTTGTTTTTACCTGTGAAAATAGTAAAATTAGTATATATATATATATATATATATATATATATATATATATATATATATATATATAAATATATATATATATATATTTATATAAATGATAACTTTTTGAAAAATAAAAAATAATATATATATATATATATATATATATATATATATATATATATATATATATATATATATATATATATACATATATATATATATATATATATATATATATATATATGTATATACATATATATATATATATATATATATATATATATATATATATATATATATATATATATATATATATATATATATATATATGTCCCTATTCCAGGATTAGCTCCACTAATAAGCAAATCAAAATTCTTGTTAGTCAGAATCAAGGTTGTATCACCGGCAATAAGTATCGGTAGCACGGTGGAAGACACAGAAGCTAAATCATTTATGGTCATAAGGAACAATAATGGGCCAAGTATGGAGCTCTGAGGGACACCATATGTCAATTAAGCTCTGGAGGATACTTAACCATTAAGATAAACAAATTGTTCAGCATTCAAAACACAATATATGGAAATGTTTTTTAAAAGGAAATCAGAACATTGTCTTGGAAATAAAAAGTCACATTAGTGGTCCAAGAACTAAGCCTTGAGGGACCCCACACTGAATGTTGATTACAGGATCTGGTTTAAAGCTTAGACAACTACAAAGACAGGTTTTATCAAAGTTTAAGAGTCTAGAGTTTTTCTGCCACGTGAAGCTCAGAAACACACGTACACCTCAGGGAGCTTTTGTAAAATCCGTCCATCAGGTTTTTCTGTGAACCCTCAGCCACACAAACAAACCTGGAGCGCTGATCCCTCAGGGCTCCTGATTTCCATATCCTCATGCTTCGTTCTCTACACCCTGCAGGTTTCCAGGACGTGCACGTGATGATCTTCATCGGCTTTGGCTTTCTCATGACGTTCCTGCAGAAGTACGGCTTCAGCAGCGTGGGCTTTAACTTCCTGATCGCTGCCTTCGCGCTGCAGTGGGCGACGCTCATGCAGGGCTTCTTCCATGGTATGCATCATGGGAAGATCCACATCGGCGTGGAGAGGTATGTTGAAAGACGTACTCAATGCACTCACACAGTTTCATTCTGGGATTGCAGAAACTGCTTTAGTAACAAGCCCTCCTTCTTTTCTCAGTATGATCAATGCTGACTTCTGCACCGGCTCCGTGCTCATCTCATTCGGCGCAGTTCTGGGTAAAACCAGCCCGGTCCAGCTGCTGATCATGGCGATGTTTGAGGTCACGCTGTTCGCTGTCAATGAGTTCATCCTGCTGACACTTCTAGGGGTGAGTTGCCCACACAAGGACAAGCGGATGTTTGTGGGAACTATTTCAAGTCATCAGTAGACGCTCAAACCTTCAACTATGTTTCAGGTAAAAGACGCCGGAGGCTCCATGACCATCCACACATTTGGAGCCTACTTTGGTCTCATGGTGACCCGAGTCCTGTTCCGACCCAACCTGGACAAAAGCAAAAGCAGGAACTGCTCCGTCTACCATTCGGACTTGTTCGCCATGATCGGTAAGTTTGCTTCCGGGACTCCTCGTCTTTAACTTCCCCTCAATCATTTATTTCAGCTAATTCAGTGTTCTTCTCACTGTTTCACCTCTCAGGTACCATCTACCTGTGGATGTTCTGGCCCAGCTTCAACTCCGCCATCACTGCTCATGGAGACGACCAGCACCGCACAGCCATGAACACCTACTACTCCCTGGCAGCTTGCACTCTGGCAACCTACGGCATGTCCTCCCTCACGGCACACGACGGCAAACTGGACATGGTGAGGATGCTCAGTTTGATAAATACTCCTTCAAGGAAATGGGGGACAGGTTTCTGCGTCCTGGGTTCAGGCTGTCAGGTGATTCCTAGGGAGAAACGCAAAGACAGCGAAGGCTCTACCTCCCATACTACTTTTTGAGACAAGCAGGTCTTCATTTTTTGGGGGGTTTGTTTGCATATTTCTGCCACCACAGATGAAACAAACCTGGTTTAAACATGTTTCTTTTGCAAGCTCGTCCAACTTTGTCTCAATGTGTGAAAGCGCCGGGGCTTGGGATTGGTCGGCTCTTGTTTTGACACAGTCGCAAAGAAAGAATCCAAAGCAAGAAAGACGTTTCATTATCAAGATCACTCTTATCTTTAACAATCAAAGCTCATGACTGAGTTACTCGAAAGACCAGAGTCACCTGAAGATAAACAACCTCCCTGAAAAGACTGTGTCACATGGAGCCTCATGTGATCTCAGCTCGCGTCTGTCATGCTTACCTGTCACAGCAACGTCGTACATTCCTGTGGTGATAGCGATCAAACACAGAGTGAATCGTTTCCAGAGCAGAAGACATACCATGAAGCCTGTTGATAGTAAAGAAGAGATTATCAGCTGATAGAGTCCACGTGTCGCAGTGCGCTTCATCAGTTTGACGCCATGTCTGCGTAAAGTGTGAAACAAACAGTCACACACTCATTGTTTGGAAGATCTAAACTATTACTTTTTATGTGGTTGTTATGCAGTATTTTTCAGATAGATTCAGTCGACCCTTCGCTTTATTTTGCAGAAAAAACAACAACATCGAACTTTTAAGTGCAAGCTACGATAGAAGCTAATGTGCTGCTTCTGTATACCTGAAATCTAAGCTCACCGTTTCACCAACTTGCTTCTATTAATCAAAACTATTAAGGTGACATCGACCACCTAGCTCCTCCTTTTCACTGTGTCTGATTTGATCAGGGTCGTATGTGTCCTCAATGACACTCACTCCATTTGGTCTTTGATGCTGCTCTCCCTGCCTTGGCTTTTCATGAAATAGGAGCAAAGGGTGTTCTCCCCAGCTCAGACTTTGGCATTTCATATATGTATGAGGAAAGGCAGGGAGCACCAATTCAGACCCAGTGAAGTTCTTATCCAGTGTGAACGACCATAAAACATCTGGTTCCTGTAGGAATGGGTACCAAATTAGGTACTTTTGTAGGTACCAACCAAATTCTGTCAGAAGTACCGGGTACTGAGTCACGTAAAATCAAAAGATACCATGTTTAGGTACCTAAATGCATCCTTGTGACTGTGAGGGAGTGGAAGAGTAGGCGATTTTCCATGCTGGACATGAACACAGCATTGCGAGGTTATACACTGAAGAATAAATATGTTGAATTGAAAAATTTGTATATTTCATTATAACAAAAAAATAATATTTTTTAGCACATACAGTATACACAAAAAAGTACAGAAAATCGGTACTGATTGCCAGGTACCGGGCATTGGTACTGTATTGGTACAGATGTGAAAGGTACCAGTCCCTAGGTTCCTGTAGTAATAGCTGACCAAGTCAAAAACTAAATTAAGAGACTACACTTTGTTAATTTGGTAAAGTGTGAAAGAAAATGTGTCATTATATTCTCCCAAGACCCGAAAGAAAAAAAATGTCAAATTTCTGGTTTTCCTGCTTACGTAATTGTCTTATTTGAAAGTTGCATGCTGCGATAATTTCTTTATACATTTTTTATTATTTTATTTAATCAAGTGTCCTTTGCAGGGGACATTGGGACTTCCTTGTATTGAAAAAAGTATTTCTTTGGTCATCTTTCTACAGTTTTAAAGGGGGTAACAGCATTTTTTTTTTGTTAGAACAAAACATAAATCATTTAATACCTAAACGTTAGCTTGTAACAGTTATAGCTTGTTTTCCCTCCCTTTTAAAGGTGTAAAAATGTCATTAAATCTGGAAAAACACTGAAAAAGTTAAAACTAAACTTTGAATAAGCTACGTATATATGTATGTACATATGTGTGTGTGTATTTATGTGCGTATTGGTGTGTTAATGTATGTGTTTATCAATGGGTTCTTGAAGCTCAATTTGTCAGTATGTCAGTCCTCCGTCACCTGAAGTTCCCTGCTTTTAAAATGAAACATGAAAATACAAATATAGCGATTCCCAATGTCCACCGTGGAGGCCACTGGGAAAATTCGTAAGTAAGTAATTAAGTAATTTTAAAAAAAGTTTGACATCAAAACTTTTAGAAATTCAGCTTAAAAACTGGTGTTTTAAGAAACATTCAATATTCACCTTTAAAAGCAGAATTTGCATAAATCTGATAACTTTCTTTCCTTATGCTCATAAAACACAGGGGTCGGTTTAAAAAAAAAAGATCTTTTGTTTCATTGGATAAACTCCAACCAATCAGATATCACTGGAAAGCACAGGATGTCTTCTAAAGAGCACAGTGGGTTTGATCCTTGCTGACTATTTTGTTTTTTAAATAAAGCTCTAAAAGTGATGCATTGTTGGGTCTCAGGAGGATACGTTTCAGTTATAAACATGCCTGTTTCTTATTTGTTGGACTACTTGTAAAAAAAGAAAGTGTTTTAGAAAGCCTTTTTTAGAACCTCCCTGTATTTTTGTTTCCATTAAATATTGTATTTGTCACTTGTTGGAAGATATTTTGATGATAATCTACAGTCAACACTGAGGAAAAAGTATGATAAATAATAAATGTGTTCTCCTCTCCAGGTTCACATCCAGAACGCCGCTCTGGCCGGAGGAGTCGCTGCAGGAACAGCCGGTGAAATGATGCTGACTCCTTTCGGCTCCATGATTGTTGGGTTTCTGGCGGGTGTCATCTCCGTGCTGGGCTTTAAGTACCTCTCTGTAAGTGCGACGCCATGACTGACGAGAGTTTTCACGATATTTTTGATCCAAACGAATCTGGATCCATTTTCATCTCTAACGATCAGGTTCCTCTGTCTCCTTTTCCTTCTTTCAGCCTGTGCTGGAATCCAAACTGAAGATCCAAGACACCTGTGGGGTCCACAACCTGCACGGCATGCCAGGCGTCCTCGGTGCAATCGTGGGAGCCGTGACTGCTTCTGTGGCGACCATGGACGTTTACGGAGAGGGGTGAGTGTTTTTGATCTAATCCTTCCTGCAAGTCAGACCAAGTATCCCTGAAGGAGTATCAGAAGAGACACAGCGTTATGATTCCACTTATTTAACTCATACCGTGAAGTGTACTCTTATGAATGCCCAACAGGGGGCGAGCTCACTGGATTGAAAAGACATCTTGTTGAGCAGATACTCAGGACAAAATGAGCCAATCTCAGTGAAGATTTCTTTCCTCAGTAAAGAGTGTAAGGCAGGGGTCTGCAACCTTTACTTTCATAAGAGCCATTCTGCCTCAGCTTTCCTGGATTAAAGTCATTTGGGAGCCACAAAATCTACTTTATCTTAACATTAAAGACAGAAAAGTGTAATAAATTCTAAATGTAAAGAAAAAACCTAGTGATAAATTATCCAAAAAGATGTTTTTCAACTTAAGATATAATGTGATTTTTTTTTTTTTTATTAAATTTGCAAATATTTTTTAAAAATGAAAAAAAATGTCATAGCATTAATTTCGTAAAATTGCCAAAGTTGTTACATTTAAATTGGTTGCAATTTAAAAAAATAAATAAAATACAAAAATTTTCAAAAATAAAAAATAGAAATTTGCAATAATTCAAAAGATTTTGAGATTTAAAAAAGCACAAAAAAATAATTTCAAAAATCTGCCAAGTTCTTAAAAAATGTAAAAAATTTCAAAAATTTATAGATTTTTTAAAAAAACTAGAATTAAGAAAATTTGCAAAAATATGAGGAAATAAAAACAAAGGAAATTTGCAAACATTTTGAAAACTTTTTCCAAACTTGAAAAAATATCAGAAAATTAAATTTAAAAAAATTCAAAAATCTTTGAAAAATTGAAAGCTTTATCGCAAAAGGTGATGCATATTTAGTCAAACAAAATATCAACACATAATTTTATTTAGTGTCAGTGTCTTTAGCCATTAATACCCTCTGTAAGAAAAATATATTTTTTAATTCCAGTAATATTTTTTTAAAGCTACAAGGAGCCACTGCAAAGGAGTCAAAGAGCCACATGAGGCCTCAGAGCCACAGGTTGAAGACCCTTGGTTTAAGGACTTTAATAGCTTAGAGTCTTCTTTAATGAAACATGATTAAATTACGGTTTCATTTCTGTGACACAGAGACGGCTCAGCCAGCTTCACGTCAGTTTACAGCTTGTGAGGAGTCAAAGGTCACACATGAGGAGTCTAACACGCTTAAACTTGACTGTTTTCTGAGGGCAGTGGTTGATCCTGAACGTCAGCATTTTTCAGTTCGTTTGAGATGATCTCAGATAACGTCGCTCATGGAGCACAAAGAGATGTCCGATCGATTCAAGCTCCTCCTCCAGAGAAAGTCACGTCTAATCTGTGGTTGTTTCTCCTCCGTGTGTGTCTCAGGATGGCTGATGTGTTCCCTGACATCGTTAAAGGACGGTCGGCGTCCACTCAGGCTGGCTTCCAGGCACTCGGCCTCGCCGTCACCCTGGGCATCGCTCTGCTGGGAGGAGCCATCGTCGGTAGGTTCCTCTAACACCCCCCTCCTTCGCTCTTTGAAAACTCTGATTAAAAACTGATTAAAAGTCACTGACTGGATTAAAATCAGAGAGTCTGGATGATAACTGACGTGGCGTCTCCTCTGTCTCCAGGTTTCATCCTCAAGCTGCCAATCTACGGCGCTCCTCCTGACACCATCTGCTTTGAGGACAGCATCTACTGGGAGGTGAGTCCCACAGAGCGAGCTTCACTCTTTATTCACGGATTTATTTCCTCTGAGTCATAATCATCACAATAAAACATCTCCTGTTATGGAAGTGAAGTATTCCACACTGTCGCCACAAGATGGCGCCACCGCTCCAACAGTCTCACTCTGGAGCCTTTGCTCCATCAGCTGAGGCAGTAGCTCAATCCAACCACCAGGTGGAGCAAAAGGACCACCTCGTGATTCTCTCATGATCCAGGTGGACTACCAGGAGCAGGATGATGTCAGACCTTTCTACTCTGGGCTGACGTCATCTCTAATTACCCACAATGCATCGTGTCCGTGGCTCATCAGGCCTTTGTTTCATGTTGTTCAGAGCACACATCAATAATGTCAGAGTGACAAACACATTTTGGCTTTTGCTCCATCCTGTTAGTTTAAAGAGGTGTTTCTCTGCTGACTGTTCCCGTAGAGGAGAGAAATTTAAAACACTGTAATTCATATTTACATTAAGATCCTTATTTTTTATATTTAAAATAAAGGTAGAATTAAAACATCTTTCTAAAAACACTCAGAAAATATTTTTATAACACATATTTTTGTGTTGTTTTTTTTCATTTATTGTCCTGCATAAATTCCCTCCATCATCCTTAACAAGAGTTTCATCTTCAACATTTTAATCATATTTCCAACAAACATCCAAAAGGCTCAACTTTATGATGAGAAACATGCAAATAAAATAAATCAAATTAACTTGAGAAGCATCAGCTGATTCATGTTTTTTAAAAGTGGCTTTGATCATATTAACGTTAAAATGCTCGGCATTTTTGCCCAGCTACTCCTCCTACAAATAAGCGCAAATTTGCACCGATCAAATCATGAAATGTTCGTCATGTTGAGGAGAAATGTTTGTATAAGTTCCACTTTTATAATCATTCTACTTTTTAAAATATTTAGATTTTTCCAAACATTTTTGGCCCATTTTAATGAATGGAATGATGATTTCAAAGATTTATCATAAATGTGAAAAAATTCAACAAAGACTGAGTCTTAAAAATTGAAAAACATATATTTACAGCATTGAACAGATAACACCTGTGGTGCCATTAATGATAAATTGTTTTAAATTTTTTAATTTATGACTTTAACCAAAACCAAAAGCAGCCAGATCTAACCCTGCAGAAAAGATTTTTCATTTAATTATAGATTTATTTAAATAAATACAAATTTAATTAAACAATTTATAAAAAAAAAATGGAAAAGATAAAATTAAATAATGACTTAAGCATTATTTTGCAGTGGCAGTAGTTTTTTATTTTTAGTTTTATTTATTTTTATTTTTTTATTTTGAAGGAGCATGAAAAACATGAAAAAGAAACTGTTTCAGGAAGTGAATGTGCTGAGGGTTCAGCAGCAGCCTCCTTAAATTAAACACTACTGACAGAACACAGCTCATTAATTTTAGTTTTGTTTATTTATTTATTTTTCTCTTAAAATAATATTTATTTTTTATTATTCTCAATATTTAAACAGTTCATGACATTTTGTGTAAAGTTGAAATGTTTGGGGTATCGTCTCGTCTCTTTCTGCAAACATTTCTGAACAGTTTAACTCAGGACATCAACATTAATTTTCCACTGTCACTGCAGAAAAATGTGAGATTTTAATTAAAGAGTCCGTTGTAATTTAAATGTCTTTAAAATCAATATCTGATGCATTTATTAAGTACGTCTTTATCATCCTTCGCATTGGAATTAGGCGCAAAAATGAGCAGTTTTGCAGGGTTAGTTGGACTTTATCATACACACCAACTTCCGTCACATTACATAAGAAATAACCCAAAAGAAATTATTATTATAATTATTATTTGGACAAGAAAATGCTGTAAATCAAAGAAACAGGTGACTTTAGAAATGGAGAATTTTTTGTTATTTTATTTTATTTTTTTGGCCTCTGTGAATCAGATTTGTCTAAAATCCTGGACCAGGACCCTAAAGATTCAGGGACTAACTGCAGCCTCTCTCCTTTCTGTGTCTCAGGTTCCTGGAGAGGAGGAGAGCCATGAAGGCCAGCTGACTGATGTGGTACCAGCCGAGAATCAGAAACTGAATGCTTAGACACACACACACTCACACACTCTCTCACACACACTCTCTGAGGTGTTGACATCCTAGCACTTGAGTATTTCCCCCTTTAGGTTGTAAAATATTTGATGTCTCCCCTCTTGAAGCTTGTGTGAGCGGCCAAACGTCTGTTTAACCTGAGAAACCTCCTTTTCATTCTCCAGCCCCTCCTTGTGTTACCTGTTGTTTGTAGCTCTGACCAGCAGAGGGCGATGTAGAGCTGTGCCACTGAGCTGTAGGCCGTGAAAAGGCTGCAGCAGTGTCGAATTGATGAAAGATGACGTCCAATCATCCAGTAAACCAGGTCAAACCAAAGACAAACAGACTCCTTCAGAGCCACGAATCCAGAACATTTTAAAACAAGTTACATTTTGATAAAGTTTATTTTTAGTCTTTGTTCAAAATAAGGGAATTATCAAGCAGGGGTGTTTGCATGTAGTATCACCTCATATTTTTACGGTTTGGGATTTTCTGTGATTTTATTTTTACTCTTTGTGATTAGTTAGAATAGAAACATGCATTTAAAGTGATTGTATGTACGGTGGCCCTTTTTTTTTTTAAAACAGGCCTGAATCAGTTTTTTTAAATGTTGAAACACAAAATGTTTTTAGTGTTTGGAAAAATAAACTGTTCAATTTTGTTGTGTCTCAGTTACTTTGCAGAATAAACTGTGTACGTTGTTTAATTGTGAGTCAAATTGATTGATTTAGTTTTTTTTTTTTTAAGATACTGGCGCTCCACGGCTGGCTGTTGAAAAAGATGAAGCTTGTCATGATGAAGGCCCTCTCCTCAGACTTCTTTTACTGATGCTATAAAAATTGAACTTTCAAGAATCAAAATGTCCTAAAACACAAAACAGCAAATTATCTTGTTGAACTTGCAAAAAAAAAATACCAAGTTGAAAACACTGATGTTCCAAATACTGCAGTTCCTTGTGCGTCCACTAGAGGGTGGGTTCAAAGGTGAGTCATCTCTCATAGAGCCTCATTTTAAATATCCAGACTTTACAGCAATCAATTTAACATTTTATGTGTTTAAGAAAAGAAAAAAAAGTGAATGTTTTTTTATTTACTCACCTGTTTGTTGTACAACCGCTTTAATTCAGCTCCAATAAGGGACGTGGCCTCTTTGAGTGACAGGTTGAGGCTTCTAGGTGTTTGTACTCTAGTTTTCCAGTAAGTTGATTCTTGTTTTCTACTATCTCGCAATGTTTACGATTTTACATAACAGACGCTTTTGTCTAAAGTAACATGTAACACATTTAATTGATAAGTCGGAGATTCAAAACTTGAAAGACTTACACTTTAAAGCATCAAAACGTCCTCAAAAAAACAAAAACAAATAATCATTGAAAACTTTAAAGAAATATTAAAAGAAATTATACCAAGTAGTTGGAAACACAGATATTCCAAATACCGCAGTTCCTATTGTGTCCACTAGAGGCCAGGTTCAAAGGTGAGTCATTTCTTATAGAGCCCCATTTTAAATATTGAGACTTTACAACAATGTTTTCATCATTTCATGTCTTTAAGAAAAGTTAAAAAAAAAGAAAAAAGTCACTCATTTTTCTTTCCCCAACAACTTCAAAGATGTGAATATTTTGATTTCCTCATGTTTATAAATTATGCAACCGCTTCGATTCAGCTCCAATAAGGGGCATGGTCTCTCTAAGTGACTGGTTGGAGTTTCCAGGTGTTTGTACTACAGTTTTTATAGTGAGTTAATTCTAGTTTTCTACTATCTTGTTATGTTTACAATTTTACATAACAGACGTTTTTTTCTAAAGCAACACACAACATATTTAATTGATCAGTCAGAGGTTCAAAAACTGAAAGACTTACGCTTTTAAGCCTAGAAACGTTCTCAGAAAAACAAATAATCATTGAAAACTGAAAAGAAATAATAAAGAACAATACCAAGTAGTTGAAAACACTGGTGTTCCAAATACTGCAGTTCCTTCTGTGTCCACTAGAGGCTAGGTTCAAAGGTGAGTCATCTCTCATTGAGCCTCATTTTAAATATCCTAACCTCGCAGTAGTGTTATCATCATTTAATGTCTTTGAGAAAAGTTTTTTTTTTTTTTTAATTTATTTAAAGTTACTCATTTCTCTTTTTCCAACAACTTCAAAGATGTGGATGATTTTCTCACATGTTTATTTTTTATACAACCCCTTCGATTCGGCTTCAGTTAGAGGCGTGGTCTCTTTGAGTGACAGGTTGGAGTTTCCAGGTGTTTGAACTCTAGTTTTCCAGTGAGTAAATTCTAGTTTTCTACTATCTTGTAATGTTTACAATTTTACATAACAGATGCTTTTGTCCAAAGCAACAAACAACACTGTGCTGTTAAGGGTATGGTGCCTTGCTCAAGGGCACCAGGGAACAATGCTTACACCTCTCCAGCTATCAGCCAAAGTCCCAATCTTGGTCTATTCCAGGACTTGAATCAGTGATCCTCCAGTTTCAAAGCCGAATTCTTTTAGACTTAGCTACTGCAGCCCAGTTAGCATTGATTAGCATCATCCTGGGTCCCGTTGGCGGACCTGTTTTTGGATGTAGTTCCTAAACGACCTGATCGCTAACATCTACAGGAAGTCATTCTCTCTGCCTGTTGACTGTAATAAAGGTTAGCAGTCCTGTCCTGCAATCCGGGCACCAACAGCAGCTCCTGGTGTTCAAAGCTGGGACTTATTTCTCGTTTTAACGTGAGTCAACCAGAGCTGAACGAGGACAGTGTCGTGGTTTTCTGCCGAATATTTTTACATTTCTCATCAAAATTTCATTTTTTCTGTATTTTCATAAACGCTTCATCTCTAATAAGCTAGCTATTAGCATATCTTAATGATGTCTTCCTGTTATCATCTCTCCCTGGCATTTAGCGCCCGTCATGCTGGGGGCCCCTTGCAGGCTGCAGGGGGCCTCATCTTCCCCCCTCCCCTCTTCTCTCACTCACACACACACATACACACACACACACACACTCTTGGAGGATTTGGTGATGGTACCTCGGCGTGAACAGGCGCCGCAGTCTTTTCCCAGGAAGCAGAGACAGGTGGACAGCTGTTTACTGAATGGGCGCTCGTAGTGAAGAGCTTAATTGAGCTTCATAGGGCTAATTAAAATGCAGAGAAAAATCATCATGATTATGCTAATTATTCCTTTGTCTCACACGTCTTCTGGAGACGGGCTTGTTTGGGATCATATACCTGCCGTGTGTCGAAGGCCTGGACAAATAAAAACAGAAATACTCTGATTAACAGGTTTAATTACGCTGTGAAATGTTTATTATCTTCACTCCTATTGTTTGGATTTTATCCAAAAGGGAGCGACGACGACAGCTTTACGACAACATCTCATTAAGACTGGAGAACAAACGTTCGAGGACACTGAGGTTTTTTCTTTTTAAAGCTTTAAGGAGAAGTTTAGCAACTTTAACAGGATTAAAAAACTTTCACTTAATTTTAGACACCAAGGTCATCTTTTTATTTGTTTTATCTTAAAATATCCCACTAAACACAACTGTAATCAATTAGTGTCAAATCCAGCTGCAAAAATATTAATTACATAAATTTTCACAACAAAGGTTTTAATCAGGATTCTATGTCAAGCACATTCGAAAAATCACAAGGCACAAAAAGTTGCATCCACTTTGTGACAAAAAATAATGAAATAACTTCTTAAAAAAATAGGATATTGAATTTCTTCAACATTTCAAAACTCAAGTTTAAATGATGACGTTTTAAACTCCATTCTTTATCATTTTTATGGGCTCAAAATTTAAAATTGTAGCTTAAGGGAGTAAACTTTTTTCTTTCTTTCTTTCTGATATTCACATTAATTGTTGATTTTACTTATTTATTTATCTATTTTACTGTTATTTTTGTGCTGTTTTGCATTTTACATGTAGTTTTCTTTTGTCTCATGTACGCTGCTTTTATTTTATTTTATTTTATTTTATTTTTTCTGTACAGAGTTTTGGTCAACAGGTTCTGTTTTTAAAATGCTTAACAAATAAAATGGTATTGCATAATTTAGTAAAATATTGTTAAGCCTTTTAAATAATTTTCAGGTGTGGTAAAAAAAAAGAAAGAAAACTAGACTTTTTTCTGTTTTATAAAATAAAAAAATATACACATTTTTGTTTTCTAAATGTCTGACGAGAGATTTTTTCTTTTCCCTCCATACACACTTTTCAAGAATGTTTGAAAAGAAAAAAAAAATTACAAATATTTGGCAAAAAGTGACAATCTCTTGAACTTTTTTTTAAATAATATTTTTTGTGTTAAGCACTTGTTAAAAAAAAAAGACATTTACTACGCATTTTGGCAGAAAAAAACGAGGCATGAAATTGTAACAGGGAGAAAATAAAGAGTCAAGAGTCAGGGTGACGAAGAAAATTAAAGAAAAATATATGAAAAAAAGGTTGAATGTAAATAAGAAAAGAAATAAAGCATCAAATTACAATAAAAACAATCAAATAACTGAACACAATTCTCTTTAAAGCTCCTGCGAGGAACTTTTTGCTAACGTAGATTCTGGCGCCCCCATGTGGACAAAGTCACAACCAGTTGATCCAGTACATACAAAGTGTTTCTTCACTAATCAGCCACTCGTTGTCTTTTAACATAGTGCTGTGTCTCCTGAGGCTCCAGTCTGGTTCCTACCCCCCTTTACGTTATTTCTGGTGTTTTAAAATTTCAGCCCAGGAACTAAAACTCTGGTTCCTGCTGGTCTTGTTTGCTTTTCTAGATCTTAATAATAATTTACTGTCAGTTTCAGTCTGTGTCAGTTCCAGCTAAAAACTCCTCACAGGAGCTTTAATGAAACACCCTGACTGTCTGACTCCACCGCTCTACATTCAGGCTCTTGAGCAAGGCAGGGTATGGGAATGGTTCCTGGTAGCAGCCGTCACCTCCTGTGGCTCGTCCTGCTCTCTGTATGTGAATGCTGTGAAAACATAAAGGGTTAATCAGCTCCCTCGGGGTCTGCTGGTCCCCATGGGAGCCCTCAGACCGCCCTGACGGGGCCGAGGCTAAAGCCACCGTGGGGACCTGACACGCTGACGGCTGATTTGTAGCAGAGTTCAGTCATGAATCACATTAAATATGACGTGTTGTTAAACCAGCAGCACCAGGAACCTTTAAACGCTGCTTCACCAGCTCCAGACAGAGACGTGAGGCGGTCTCAGCTCCTCCTCTGACTGATGCCAGCTCCGCCGGCCGGGGATGGGAGCAGGGTGTCAGTGGGGGGTGCTGACTAAACGCAGGAAGTGGTTCAGATGGAGAGGGTTTCTGCCACTTGACTGAGGGGGTGGGGAAATTGCCTTCAGTGCTCCACGAGTGCTCGGAGTGCTTCACTTGAATTTCTCCCTGAAAAATGGCCGAGCTGTGCTGTGAAAGACAAATCAGCCAGAGTAGAGAGGCAGCGTTCACTGAGGGCCCCTTATATGTTCAGGGCCCACCTGTGGTCCATAGATCCAGAGTGTGAAAGCAGAGACCTGCCTCTCCTGGACCCTCCTCATGGGTGATGCCATTAAGATACATATATTTATAATATTTATGTTTGATGTATCTTAGCAATGTATTCTCTTACTTTTGCTGCTTTTAACCTGTACAGCACTTTGGTTGTTTTAAAATGTGGTCTAGAAATAAAGTTTGAGTTGAGTTGAGTTTAATTTCATTAGAGCTCATTCCCCTCAGCTCACCTGGATTAAAGTCATTCAGGAGCCATAGAATCTACTTTATCTTCACAATAAAGACAGAAAAGTGAATAAAATTCTACACACAGTAAAAGTTAGTAAAAAATTTTCCAACTGAGATTTTTCGTGTACAATACAACGTGTACGTGTGATTTCTTTTTTATTTTTATTTTCAATAAATATACATTTGAATAAATAATAATACTAATACATATTTGTGATGTCATATGTGTTATTGATTTAAAAAAAATATTTTAAAAAAATGCAAAATTTTTCAAATTTATGAAATTTTAAAAATTTGCTAAATTTAAAAAAGTGCAAAAATTCACAAAATTTTTTCCAAATTTATAAAAAATAAAAAATAAAAATTGTAGGTTTTGAAAAAAATGCTATATTGAAAAAAAAAATAAATAAAAAAAGTTTAAAAAACTTGCAATTATTGTAAAAAAATGGAATTTAAATTGCAAAGTAATAGTGTGCACAAATTCTCTAAATTTGAAATTTTAAAAAATTTCCCCAAATTAATAGATATAAAAACTAAAAAATAATAAAAATTGTAGTTTCAAAAATTTGCTAAATTTAAAAAATGAAATGTTTAAAAAACTTGGAAGTATTGTAAAAAAAATTGAATTTAAATTGCAAAAATTTGCAAAATTTAAAAAAGTGCAAAAATTCCCCAAATTTGAAATTTTAAAAATTTGCCCAAATTTATAGAAATAGAAAATAATAAATAATAAAAATTGTAGTTTCAAAAAATTTGCAAAATTGGAAAAAAATGAAAAGTTTAAAATACGTGCAACTATTGTAAAAAAAAAAAAAAAAAAAAAAAAAAAACAAGAAAAGAACAAGAAAACAAGCAAAGTCAAAGGAAACTTCAAAACTGCTTTGTTGAAGTGGTGCTAATGGGTTCTTTGGTCTGTGAGACCAAAGTAGAGCTCTTTAAACACGGTGGTGGGAGGTCATGCTGAGGGGGCACTTGAAAAATCCACCAGGTAAAAGGTTGGATCATGAAGAAGGAAAGAAATCTTTAAGCAGTCAGCAGCAAAACTGGGTCTGGGTTTTGGCAAAACTAGCTCCAGAAACCCTTTTGAACAAAACCCCTGACTTGAATTACAATAGAAAACCTGTAAGGGGGACTGGACTGTAGACCAGGGTCCATGGCAGAAGACTATCAGATCTGGAGGAGCTTGGAAGATTTTCCAAAGAAGAATTAACTCCTCAGTGAGTGTTGGCGCTCATGGGAAACTGAGTCCTTATCCTGGAGTAACACTACCAAATCTGGCCACAGGGGTCACTGTGATCAACACCAAACTGAAAGTCTTCACAGAGACTTTATCGCAGCACATCTGAACAAAAACAGGCTGTTAGGATGGTTTTATTTCCTAACACAGGCCTCTGAGTAAGATTTATTTAATTTCCATAAATCCTCGTACACTCATTGGTTCCTCTCTGGGATGAATCCCTCTGGTTCCTGAAAATCAAAGATTCAGTCCCCGTCCGTACTGAGCAGCCTTTATTCTCAGAGTTTGTCTTACTTTTTTCTTTGAGGTCATTATATCAGTGACGCGTCCCTCTGGGCTTCACCCTCCTCTTTAGATTTCCCTCAAACTGCGAACTGGGCCTTTATCTCGGCCCCCGGTGACTGAGCAAACCCAGATCTGATGAACAAAAAGCTTCTTCCATCAGGAGGATCTGAGGAAAGCATATTCACCGGCCGGCTGAATGACCATTGTGACAGAGAGGGATCACGTTTAGGGGCAGAATGGGGGGCGGCCTCTAATCCCAGAGTTCCTGCGAGGTCCCCTGGCTCTGCACCCCGCGCTAACAAGGCCTCCCACCGGACCCATTACAAGAGGAAAAACCAACAAAGGCAGTTATTACACACTCCTTATGAAAGACTCCAGGGGTGAAGGGGGGCAGGCTGGACACCGCGGGACAAAAGAGCACTGACCGACCCCCCCACGCCCCCACACCCTCACCTCCACCCTGGATCCCCCTGGATTCTGCCTCCTCCCCTCGCCTCTGCCTGGTACACGCATGCCTCCGCAGTTCGTGACTCTCTGGGGTCCGCGGGGTCGGGAGGGGTCGAGGGCTTCACGGCCTGCTAATTGACTGAGTCCATTGAGGAGCATGTGGCTCTGCAGGGCCTCACCGGGGGCCCAGGAGGGCTGCGAGCGGAGGGAAGTCACGACAGGCCCGTCTCTGCAGATTGCTCATCATCTCTGGAGTCAGTCACGGAAAGATTTACAGAAAGCGTCTGCGGCTTCTGGGCTGTTTCATCCTGTCTCTGCAGGAATACAAGAGAAATAATTTCTTTATCTGACTTCATTTATTGGACAGCAAATTGTTAAATTCTGCAGGAAAATGTCTGAAATACACACTCCTGTGAACGCAGGAATCAGGTGGTGAGGTTTTCCAGAGATAGGGACAGTTTGTTTTGTGTCTATTTAAAGTTTGAGTTTGATTTTTAATTTTTGTGTTTGAGCGATGTTACAGAGAGCTGGTGTGAGTCAACGTATTGGCTTGAGATGAGGTCCCTGGGTCCTCAGATCGTCCCACAGCTGACGTGCTAAAACCAACATTATGTTATTTCCATCCTGTACAAAGAAAACTAAAAGAGGAGGTGCTGATGAAGGTTTATTCAACCTGTGGCTCTGGAGCCTCATGCGGTCCTTTGACTCCTTTGCAGTGGCCCCTTGTAGCTTTTGAAAAAATATTATGGAAATAAAGATTTTTTTATTTTTCTTACAGAGGGTATTGTTGATTAAAGACACTGAATAAAATCACAAGTTAACATTTTGTTGGACTAAATCTTCATACAGACAAAACTGGGAAACTGGGAACAGATTTTAATTATTTATGGATAAATTCATTGAACTGACAACAAGAGTATTCTTTTTTTTTTAAATTGCAAATTTGAAAAGTTTCTTTCTTTTTGACCTTTCTTTGTTCTTTTTAATTTTTTTTTTAATTTCAATATTTTTTATTTTTCTATTTATTTGTTTACTTTTTTTTTTTTTTTTTTTTTTTTTTTTTTTACAATTTTTCAAAATTAAAGAAATGTGCAAAAAATTGAAAAATGTTTTAAAGTTCAAACATGGTCAAAAATAAAAAAAATGTAATTTAAAAAAAAAATAATTAAATTTATTTATTTATTTATTTATTTATTTATTTATTCATTTATTTATTTATTCATTTATTTATTTATTTGGGGGTTTGGAAAATTTTTTAATTTTCAATTTCTTTTCAATTTTAGTTATTGCAATTATTTTAGAATTTAAAATTCTGAATTTTTGCAAATTTTACAAATAAATAAAAAGGAGTTTAAAATTTCTAAAAAAAAAATTTAAAGTTTTGGAAATTTGTCCAAACATATTCAAAATAATCAACTCAGACATATACAGACAATTTCATAAATAATAATAAAAAAAAATTAAATTAAATTAAAACTTCTGGTTTAGCTCATTTGTACAAGATTTTAACTATGTGTGGAACTTTCTTCACATTCTTCTGTCTTTATTGCGAGAGGAAATTAGATTTTGTGGCTCCTGAATGAATTGAATCCAGCTGAGCTCAGAGGAAATGGCTCCTTTAAGAGCAAAGGTTGCAGACCCCTGATCTAGACCCTTTTGCAAGGTTTCTGTCTATTTAAAGCTCTGAGACTTTTCCAGATGAAGCAAACTCCTCAGTTTAGTGATTGGGTCAGAGTTTTTTAAAATTAGTCGATCTACCTGGAGGAGCTGACTCCATCTGTGGCGTCTGGTAGCTTCACGGCCTTCAGCCCTTTCTGAAATAAAGAGTTTTTTTGTTCAAGTTATTTCTTTTGGAGCTTTTTTTTATGCTGTTAGTGAGACAGACGAGGACAGAGGATGGGACGAGAGTAAGGAGCGACGTGCAAAACAGGCCTTTCCGAAATATACTTCATCATGTAAAACCCAACAGCCAAAGTACACCAGGTGCATCTGTGGTCCGACTCTTCTACGTCACAGCACTGGAGAAGGAGATTTTCCATACTGGACCTGAACACAACATCACAAGTTAATATATTACAGAATAAATATGTTAAACTGAAAAACTTTGAGACTTTAATATAAAAAATGTTTTCTACCACATGAAAACACACAAAAGTACCAAAAACTGGTACCATTAAACTGCCAGGAACTTTTTGGATGCGTGACTCAAACTTTGATCAACCCAGGTGGAAACTTCCAGAAGAAGCTCACATCCCATCCTGGACTCTGGTCTGACATTTGGCGTGAAAATATGGATTAATCTGCGTTAGAGAAGTCGTCCCTGAGGGAACCGATCCTCTCCTCCGTCTCCCCCTCTTCGCCGCCGTTACCTCATTCTCATCATCAGAGGAAACGCCAGAAAAGAAAGCAACTGATAAAAGACGGAGAGGAAGAAAAACTCTGATACAATCGCCAGAGAAAGCGCCAACGCGACCGGGAGAGATGCGTTAATTAACGAGCAAACTAATCTCAACCAAATTAATAACCGGGTCAGAGATGTGAGGAAGAGGGGGATGAAAGGAGGAAGAGAGGAATGCTACAGGATGTCTCTGGGTGCACCGATGGGAATTTAGTGCTTGTCTTTTCCCCATAACCCCTCCTAACCTCTCCCAGTCTCCCCCCGCGCCGCCGCCACAAACCCTCTTTGTGGCTCGCCAAAAAACCTTCATCGGACGCCAATTTGCATAAAGGCAACAAGCAACAACACTTTTCTCTCCCTCCTGCTCGCTGCGCCGGGATAGGACGACAGCAGCTCCTCCCCCACACACACACTCACACACACACACACGGGGGCATACGTGCAGGATGACATGACGATGAATGTGCTCGTTTTATGAATCCCTCAGTGCACATTTCACACACACACACACACACACACACACACTGTAAAAGCCGTGCACGTCTCCTCTTTTCAGCGTAATTAAAACAGGAGGTGCTCGCACAATACGCTTTTGTCTTAGTGCATGGCGAGCGGAGGCGGGGCGAGGGGCCGCCGCATATTAATTAGGAGGCGACGGTGTGAAAGCCAATCAGGCGTGTTAAGCAGATGACATACTGGGACAAATATGGCACTACTTTCTCGCCGCTCTCCCACGGTGGCGCAGGGATACGGCGGCGCGCAGCGACTTCCGGTCCGTGGCACGCTGCCAGCGGGTTGGAAATTAGCGGCAGGGCCCTGGACAATGCAGGAGGCTGCGTGCTGCACAGCAGGAGGGAGGGGGGGTGAAGACGCGAGGTGGCCCCTGCAGGTTTAAAAAGCCGACCAGTAGGTGGCGACGCCGAGTCGAGGATGACGGCTCCTTTTTGTTTCACTCAGAGCTGAGGTGTGATTAAAGCGACGTAACGAGAGCGTTTGGGATTTCTGATGCAGCCTTTTCGCCGCCAACAAAGCGCAGGAGGAGAAGGAGCAGACACGTCACCTTGGCGCCAGGAAACGGCGGATTGAATGAGAACAGCGCCACACAATGAGCCACGTCTCAGCGTACAGTAGCTCCCTGACAACAAAAACCGTTAGCCCAGATTTAGCGTCAGATGTTCGCTCCAAAGTGGGCACATCTGTTTGGTTATCAATAACCACGGCTCTGTGTGGCGTGCGGGCAGCGGGCACCTCCCCCCTCCCTTCGTCTCTCCATTCACGGCTCTGTTAAAGAGAACAATTCAGGTGTTATAAATCACGGAGAGGGGAGTGAGCCAGCGAGCGGCTGACAGGCCGTACAGTGGCAGAGCGGGACCTCCAGCGCCCCGCCGCCGCTCCTTTCTCCTGCAGGGCCACCCAGCGTCATTGACGTGGGCGATCCCAACCTCCGTTTCTTTGTTTTTGCTGCTCAACTTCCCTTTTCTCCGGGCGCTCTTTTCTCTCGCGCTCTGTGTTTGGTTGCAAGGTTTGTACCCCATTTCCTTCACGTCCTCCTTTTCTTATCCGTCCTTTGCACCAATTGAATTTGTCGTATTCGGTTAATCTCTCCTCCTCCTCCTCCTCTCTGCCAGCTCTGGCGTTTTCACCCCCTCCTCCTCCTCCTCCCTCCTTTCTTTCTACCCATCCCTCTCTGCCATTTCCCCGGTAAGGGGGCACTTTGCAGCTCCTGTCTCTCGATCTCCGCTGTTGGCACGCAGTTCAGAGCGGCCGGCGCAGTGTGTGCGGAGGGAAGCTGTGTGTGAGCAAACGGGTGCCCACGCCTGCCCCCGGCGCCACAAAGGAGCCTTTCTTCGCCCATCAATGGCCTCCATTAACGGCGGGCCCTCTGCCTCTGGAGGGGATGTCAGGCTTCCCGAGATGGCACACAGAGACGGCCATTAGAGGCAGGAAGCCGGGGGCAGGGGCATCACGGGAGAGCTGCCAGGGAGGAGGAGGAGGAGGAGGAGGAGGAGGAGGAGGCCGCAGGGCACGGAGGGCATGAGGCGGCGTTTTGTGTTTGAACGCCGCGCACACAGAAACAAACGTCCAAACGGACACATTTATTCACGCAGATGCTCACACGTGTAGGAGCTGCTGCTCAGATTATCCATCCTTCCTTTTAATCTGGGATTAGTTTAATGGAGAGCAACACATTTAATGAATAAAACAGAAAGAAAAATGATTTAATCTGCAGGAAATTTCCGCAAATATCCAACAGCTTCTCCATCAATTAACCAGCACCGTGAGAAGATGCTCAACTCGCCTCCTCTCTGCTTCTGTCCTGACGTTAATCTGAGGTTTAGCTCACAGAAAAGAGACGCAACATCAAGAATGCAGCTTCAACTCTCCCCCTTTGCTCTCCAGGGGATGTTTTGTCTTCACTTTTGCGCGCCGTCCATCTTTATACACCGTACCCAGTCTGCTCTCATAACTCGAAGTGTTTTAGGGGACGTTTACACGACAGTTTGAGGATTAAAACACGAAAACGCACCTAGCCACAAAATTTAAATCCAAAAAATATGCTCCATACCGCCCCCTGGTGGCCTAAAACTGCAGCCCCTCGGGCTACTTTGAGCTAGAGCCCTAAAATTTTGCAGGCATAACTATCATACACAGACGTACAAAAAAGTCTCTTATGACCATGATGAATTCCGAACAGGAAGTTCGTGATTTGGACTTAAGCATCAGATTTTGACGATTTATAGCATGTGTGGCCAACCTGTGGCTCGCGAGCCGCATGTGGCTCTTTGCCTTTTGGTGTGTGGCTCTTCGATCCATTCATAAAAATATATATAGTTATGAGTAGTGGTGTGCCGATCAATCTAAACTATATATATATGGATGCTAACGTTGGGATCAGTTGGGATTGATACTTAAGTTTCAGTTTCTCTTCTCTAGTATGACTTTAAACACGCAAACACAATAAATCTCGCTTTGAAAATTTGAAATGTATTGATTTTCATTTTATGTCATTTCATTTATGTGTGAGAGGAAGTGTGTTTGTAAGACCTCGTATGTGGCGTGGCTCTACGTAGTATCATGGTGATTTTTGTGGCTCTTGGTCTCTGACTGGTTGGCCACCCCTGATTTATAGGGTATGTCTTTGAACAAACTAGTCCAAAGTTTTTAATTGGATCAACCTCAAACTTGGCTTGTGTATCGTATACACATTGATTATTAAAAGTTATAAAAACAGTTATAGTATCTCAGTGGGCGTGGCCAGGACAAGGGCTTAAAGTTCGGCATTTTTTCAACTATGTCCGATCTTCACAAAAACAGACGCACATGTTCAGTGTAACAGCCCAGACGCAACCATGTCATTATTTTCACCAGAAAGTACAGCACCCCCACATGGCAACAGGAAGAATTACAGTTACAGGGTACGTATTTCAATCAACTACTCTCAGGTGTTTCGTCTTATCAACTCCAAACTTGGCTTGTTTGTGCTACACACATTCACTATGAAAATCTATTTAATTTTTTTTTTGTAACTCACTGGGTGTGGCCATGAAACACCGACAAAGTTGACCATTTCTTCAGCATCAGCAAAACCAGTAGCTCTCTTGTATAATGTTGTATCAGGACCAAAATACACACACGTGTTAAGTGTGTCATCTCGAACATATCTATATGTCCGTTTCAGCTCAAAGTACAGCGCCCCTTACTGTCAAAAGGAAGTAATATTTTTTTATCTGTCATTTAAAACTCCTCCAAGTCTTCAAGGCGTTTTATTAATACGTCATGTTCTTTAGTTAAACGGTGTCTTTGGCGTCTATTCAAACTCTGATATCCAACTTTTTTTTTTCCAACACAGCTCATAAGCAAAGCCTGAATTAAGGATTGATATTCAAACATTTCTTTAGAAAAAATAAATAAATAAATAAATAAATAAGTTGAACATAAAAAAACAAGATTTATAAACAAAAAAAATCAAAACTTATGTGATTGATTTTTTCTCTTTAATTAAACCTGATTTTTGGCAATAAATAAATAAATCATTTAAAATAAATAAAGAAATAAATATTTTTAAAATTAGAATAACTAAATAAACTAAAATAAATAAGGAAATAAATAAATAAACTTAAATAAAGAAATAAAGAAATAAACTTAAATAAAAAGGAAAAAATAAAATAAATAAGGAAATAAATAAATGAACTTAAATAAATAAATAAAGAAAGAAAGAAAGAAAGAAACTTAAATAAAAAGAAAAAAATAAAATAAATAAATAGATTAACTAATTAATTAACCAACAAATAAATAATAAACTAAAATAAATTAAAAAAATAAAAAATGTGTGAGGTCTTCATGGAGCTGCTTCAGAGTTTCGAAAAAAAAAAATGTGGGAACGTGAATTTAAAAGACAAAACTTAAATATTTCTCAGGTTGAAGAGTCTTTTATTTTGAAGGTAACAGAAGATACTTACAGTTTCTTGCTCTTAGGCCTCTGGATTGGATGGTTTCTTGTGCGGGTGAGATTATCTTTAATGTCTGAGGATGAATGAAAATAGGTTTAATGCAACACTTTTAGAAAAAGGCTGAAGCTGAGGGCTGAACGGTCAAAAAACACACGTAAAAACGAGTTTGAACTGAAGAAAAACTGTTGATTTATGGGTAAAATGACCTCACAGTCATCAGAGAAATGATTTTAACTCGTGTGTTTTCAGATTTTAAGACTTTGAAGACTTTAAAAACCACATCTATGTCTCAGTAAGTCTAATACAAGGTTGAACCTTTTCACGGTGACTCATGGCGGCGTCTGAGGCCTCGATGTAAAGGAGGCCTTCTCAGACCTTCTGGGACGACACCGGCGATTAAAGGGAGGGTCGGCTCTGCAGGAGGGGGGCGTGCTGAGCGAGCAGGTGGGGCGAGTGTGTGCACATCAGAGGGGAGCGTGAGGCGTGGACGGCGAGCATCCACTGATCTAATGACGGCCTGGCTCCAGAGCCGCGCTCGCTGCCTTTGCTCAGCACCAATTAACTCGGAGGGAGGGGACAGTTGATGGACACGTCTATTATTAGCGTGTGAGGAGCGCCGCGGAGCCGCAAAGAAATCAAAGAAAGAAAAGTCTCGAAGGAAGTGGCCAATGCGGAGTGAAAGAGCGTAATATGCTTCATTGGCCCAATTGTAGCCGAGCCGCTTTCTTCTTCTTCTCCGCCCTCCAAACACCAGCACGCCGGCGTCCTCTGCAACACAACGCTGCAAATGATGTAATTTGTGGCTCTGCAGAGGTGTCCCCTCACCGCCGCGCGGCCCAATTACAGCCCCCCGAGAAACAAAAAGCCCGTCAGTCAAAGAAACATATCAAAGGTTCCTGTGGGGCTTAAATCTGTCCAGCTGAGCAGGGAGCAGCTCCCTCCTCCTCCTCCTCCTCCTCCTCCTCATCCCACCTATCATTGTCTCAAACAGGAGGGGGGGCGCTCGGCGATTGGGCTCCATTTCAAACACACCTCCTGTGTCTACCAATAAACTCCTCTACGAGCAGCGTGGTGCAGGAGGCCCCGAACGGCTTCAGTCTGCAGACAAAGTTTCCTACACTCACTGGTCACTTTATGAGGCACACCTGTCCAACTGCTCGTTAACACAAGTTTCCAATCAGCCAATCACATGGCAGCATGGTCAAGACGATCTGCTGCAGGTCAAAGCGAGCATCAGAATGGGGAAGAAAGGTGATTTAAGGGACTCTGAACGTGGCATGGTTGTTGGTCTGAGTATTTCAGAAACTGCTGATCTACTGGGATTTTAACCCACAACCATCTCTAGGGTTTACAGAGAATGGTCCCAAAAAGAGGAAATATCCAGTGAGCAGCAATTCTGTGGGACAAAATGCCTTGTTGATGCCAGAGGTCAGAGGAGAATGGACAGACTGGTTGGAGCTGATAGAAAGGCAACAGTAACTCAAATAACCACTGGTTACAACCGAGGTCTGCAGAAGAGCATCTCTGAACACACAACACGTCCAACCTTGAGGCAGATGGGCTACAGCAGCAGAAGACCACACCGGGTGACCCTCCTGTCAGCTAAGAACAGGAAACTGAGGCTACAATTCACACAGCAACACCAAAACTGGACAATAGAAGATTGGAGAAACGTTGCCTGGTCTGATGAGTCTGGATTTCTGCTCCACATTCAGATGGTAGGGTCAGAATTTGGCCTCAACAACATGAAAGCATGGATCCATCCTGCCTTGTATCAACGGTTCAGGCTGCTGCTGCTGGTGTAATGGTGTGGGGGATATTTTCTTGGCTCACTTTGGGCCCCTTAGTACCAACTGAGCACGGTTTAAAATCCACAGAAAAAAAGGGGAGGGGGGACAAAAGAAAGAAAGAAAGAAAAAAGGATAAAAAAAAGAAAAAAGAAAGAAAAAAGGGGAAAAAAGTAGAAAAAAAGAAAGAAAAAGAAAAAAGAAAAAGAGAAAAAGGAAAAAAGAGAAAAGAAAGAAAAAAGGAGAATAAAGAAAAAAAGGAAAAAGGGAAAAAAGAAAGAAAAAGGAAAAAAGGGAAAAAAAGAAAAAAGGAAGAAAAAGGAAAAAGGAAGAAAAAGTGAACAAAATAAAAAATAAATGAAAAGAGAAAAAAGAAAGAAAAAGGGAAAAGAAGAAGAAAAAAGAGAAAAGAGAAAAGAAAGAAAAAAGGAAAAGGGGAGAATAAACAAGAGAAGAAAAAGAAGAAAAAAGAGAAAAAAAATAAAAAGAGAAAAAAGAAAAAAAAGGAAAAAAGAAAAAACAGAAAGAAAAAGGAAACATGAAGAAAAACAGAAAAAAAGAAAAAAGAAAAAAGGAAAAAAGATAGAAAAAAAGAATAAGAAAATAAAAAGAGAAAAAAAAGAGAAAAAAAAAGAGAAAAAAAAAGAAAAAGAAAAAAAGAAAAAACAAAATAAGGGAAAAAAAAGAAAGAAAAAAAAGAAAAAGAGGAAAAACAGAAAAAAAGAAAAAAAAGAAAAAAAAAAAAAAAGTCCACAGCCTTCCTGAGTATTGTTGCTGACCATGTCCATCCCTTTATGAGCACAGTGTACCCATCTTCTGATGGCTACTTCCAGCAGGATAACGCTCCATGTCATAAAGCTGGAATCATCTCAGACTGCTTTCTTCAACATGACAATGAGTTCCCTGTACTCAAATGTCCTCCACAGTCCCCAGATCTCAATCCAATAGAGCACCTTTGGGATGTGGTGGAACGGGAGATTCTCATCATGGATGTTCAGACCACAAATCTGCAGCAACTGTGTGATGCTATCATGTCAATATGGAGCAAACTCTCTGAGGAATGTTTCCAGGACCTTGTTGAATCTATGCCACCAAGGGTTAAGGCAGGTCTGAAGGAAAAAGGGGGTCCAACCCGGGACTAGGTACTAGGAGCTCATCTACCAACTCCAACCTCACCAAGCAGAGCTAACGTAACCTGGCTTTTCATTTTAGTTTCTGTGTTTCTAAAGTTCTGTGTCAGTTCGATGCCCTTCATGCATCGCTGGTCTCGTGTGTCTCTTGGTTTCTAGTTTAAGGTTTTTGGTTTCGAGCTTTGGATTTTTGAGTTTAGTTTGAACATTAATCTTTTTTGTTCAACCTACTTTGGGGTATGATAATCAGAAAGAGGACACGTGCAACTTAAAAACTCGTAATGAATCTGTGCTTCCTCTCAGGTTTTGATGTCAAAGAGCGCCCTCCCAGTTTGTGGACGGGTTTATGACACATGCATGGATCAAAATATGGGAGATGGGAGATTAATAAAACTGTTAAGATTAAAAAAGCTTCACTCAGGACAATCACCATGTTTGTGTCTTTAGACCCCACACGGAAGAAACTTCACCTCCTGAACGGATGTTTGAAGAAACAACTCAAGAAAAAGAAAAAAGAAGGAGAAATTTCCTCAGAGGGAATCAGAGGATCAGGTCTAGACCCTGGGGTCCAGTAATGAGTGAACCAGGTCTCTGCAGAGTCTGAGAGGAAGACTGGATCCTTCAGAGCCTCCTCATCAGATCTGAGCTTTTAGAAAACAGAGATAATCTCAGCTAATCTCTGAGATGTGTCCTGCTTTATGTGGAGAGGAGGTAAATATGATCCTCCCATCCCTGGAGGAGAAGGAGGAGGAGGAGGAGGAGGAGGGGTGGATTAAAAGGAGGCTAATCTTCAATCCAGGCCTCCTCCTCCTCCTCTTCATCTTCTTCATCTTCTTCTTCTGGTTCCTTCAGTTCAGCCTCCCTGCAGCTGCCAGGTTGCTGTTCCACTTCTCCTTTTATTCAGGAGGAAGAAGAGAGGAGGAGAGGAGGAGGAGGAGGAGGAGGAGGAGGGGGTAAAATGAAAATGGCAGCTGTTTGTTTACGCGTTCCCACGACTCTCTGCCAATTAAGCTTCGTCACTCCGTCAGCCGCTTGTCTCCCCTGATTAGACACCCCTCAGCAGACAGGAGAGGCTGAGCGCCGCCAGGCTGAGGCCTGCTCCTTCCTCCTCCTCTCTCCTCCTCTCTCCTCCTTTTTCAGGATTAAACATGCAAATATAAACATTTAAAACAGCGTCTTAAAAATCATTGCAAATATTTACGTCACATGAAATTAGTCATCTAGATTTAACCCCTCGACTGTAGCTCACACTGATCCAGAAGCTTCTTTTTTTAAAGACACTTTTCTGCGCCCTGATGACCCCACACAGCCCTGTGTGTTTATAATTAATTACTGCACACAGCTCGTTTATTTTAGAGTTTAAGCAGAAAATTTCGTTTTATTTTGAGCAGAAAAAAACTCAAAATAAATTCTGCAGACATGTTTAAAACTCAAAACATCCATAATGTCTACTAAAGTCAATTTTTTAAAAAAGTTAAATAGATTTAAGATGTTTTCATTGATGAGTTTTTAATAACTTTTTAAAATCCAACATCAAAATTAAAAAAAAAAAAAAACGAATTTATTTTTTTTAAAAACGGTTTAATTTAGTCTGAAGAATCTGTATCATATAAAATAAATTATTTAATTGATAAAAAAAAGTTATTTTAGAATAAAACAAAATTTTAATTTGAGGATTTTATTTTAGAAAAATGTGTCAATTCAATTAAAAAGACGCAGAACGAAAAAAAATCGTTTTGTTTTGTTTTTTTAGGAACGAATTGTCGAAGCTCAGTCTCCACTTCTGCTTTAACCTCTTCAGCAGGTTTTGATGAAGGATGAGGAGCGTTCGACGGACAGAGCAGCGCGCGCGCTCTAACGCCGTCTCGTGCTCCTCGTGCTCCTCGTGGCAGGCTGCGAAGGCCGCAGTGGGTTTGGCGCAGATCCACGTTGAGCAGGAAACAGCGTGTTACTGAATCAGAGCTCAGAGTCAACCTGGAATCAAACCTGGAGCTCAAAAACCAGCAGAGTCTGAGTGTGTGAGTGTGTGTGAGAGTGTGTGAGAGTGTGTGAGTGTGTGTGAGTGTGTGTGTGAGTGTGTGTGAGTGTGTGTGAGTGTGTGTTTCTGCTCATTTACAGAAGAGTTCACGGTCTGAAGTGTGATTAGGCTCAAATGAATCTGCAGAAATGAACTGAGGGAGTCTGGATATGAGCTCACTGTGACTCTGGCTGCTGCTGAGATGCTCTGAAATAACCACTATATTTTTATTTTTTGAATTAGTTATTATGATAAATTATATTTTTTATTGTTGTAAAAATATCCTTAGTATATTTTTCTGCAGGTCACCCTTTAATAAAATCAGGCCTTTAAAAACACACATGAGGCCTCCAGCCTGCTGACAGAGAACAGAGAATATAAAAAATTTAATTTATTTATTAAACCTTTTTCATTAGACCATATGGTAGTGCTATAGCTTCATTAAAAAAATCAGAAAATAAAAAGATTAAAAAAAAAAGGTAAAGGGCTGTAGAAAGACTTGGTGGTGGTCATGGTGTCAGGGAAGCGGGGCAGCAGCAGAGAAGGCCCACCTCCCATGGTCCTGGGTCTGGTTCACACTGGTGAGTGTGAGCAGGGGCAAAAATCCCTTTTCATTATTGGGGGGGACAATGAACAGTAAAATTTAAGACATCAATTTCTGGGAGGTACACAAAAATAAATGCTTCATTTTTTGCTGTATTTTTTTATATTGTGATATTAAACAGTGACTATAATCATGACATTGTTCCCTTTAAGTCCATATCCCACCTGTCTGCAGGTTTGTTTACACTCACCTGGAAATTCCAAGAGGTGTTGGGTGATAGGTGTCAATTACACCAGTTATGACCAAACAGAATTTTCAGTGTTTAAAATCGTCAAACAGTGTGTTTTGAGTAGCATGAATTGTATTATACCATCAGAAAAACATTAGAAACATAAGAAACAAACACATAGAAACAAAAACATAGAAAAACTGTTTTTGTTTTTTTTTTTTGGGGGGGGGACAACTTTATGGAAGGGGGGACATGACCCCTGGGTCCCCCCCGGGATTTGCGCCCATGAGTGTGAGGGGGAAAAAAAACATTATTATTATTATTATTATTATTATTATTATTATTATTATTATTATTATTATTATTATTATTATTCAAATTACTTTTCTAAATTTGATATTTAACCACTACTTCAGAGTTTAAATCAGTTATTTTTACTCTTGTTGCAATAATTTCACTCTAGCTATTTTGTTAATCTTCCCAGAACTGAGCATTTTGTTCTTTTCTTTGTCCTATTTTGGCAAATAAATAAAGGTTTAAATAACAAAAACAACAAAAAACAATGTTCTGTTGAAGTAAAAAGTGTTGTCTCTGTGATAACGTGCAGAAAAGTGAACAGAATACCAAGACGTTCCTCTGGGGATCTTTGCAAAAAAAAGAAAAATGGGATACAGTTTTAAGAAATATGTTTTTTAAAGAAGCTTTAAATAAATAAAAAAAAAATGTGTGTTTTTTTTCAATCTTACAAAAAGGAAAAAACAACAAAAAGAAAAAAGACAAAACTAAGCCAATGAGCTATGACTGTATCCACTCACCCACACTCTGCTCTTTTACCATCAACTGACTTAAAGCTGATCTAATCCAGGCAGATGCAGTACCACCAACGGCCTCTTGGCGCTGTCTTCAAGAAAACCTAACCATTTAAAGTGACTCAGATCACTCTGCTTGTTTTAATTCTTATTAAAGCACCAGTGATGTTTTCTCTAAGGGACACAAACCTTCCTCTCAGACTGAGCTCCTGGCTCATCTGCCTCCTTCAACAGAAACCTGCAGCTGAAGTGTTCAGTCCCACCCCACACAGGCAGGGGGCAGCATTATAATCACCCACTCATCTGTGCTTCTGTAATTCACCTGAGCATGTGGCTCCTGGAGGGAGAAACAGTTCAATCAAACAGAGGAATAAACAGACAAACATGTCTGAAAGGAAAAGGAATAAAGGATGGAGGAGTGAGCTGCAGATTCAGCTTTGTAACTGAAGCTGTTTCTAACATGTGGAAACAAGCTAATGCTGTTTAGCAGCAGTGTTAGCTTGTTGAGCAGGTGAGTGGACAAACCTTTCTCCAGCCTGATTTAAAACCTTCAGTCTCTGTTTGGAAAAAGTCTTTGAGAGGACAAGGTTTGGGAACTTTTTATGTTTTTCCTGTGGGTCTCATGTTTGATGAATCCTTCAGTTTGTGTCCATTCAGGCCTTCTGCTTTAGCTTGTGCTGAACCAAACCTTTTCTCCTACAGCAGGGTGTCCAAACATTTTTATTCACGGTAACATATTTATCAACTGTAGAAGCAATAAATTAATTCTGTATTTTTCCTATTTTAAGAGATAAAGCTGCTGATTCCTCATTTATTTGCTTGTTTTTTAGAAACCTTATCATGAAACTCCAGCATCTTTCTGCATCTCTACACATACATATTGATTCCTCTGTCTTTGTTAATCTCTAAGTTAAGTTAAGTAATTTAGAAAATTAAATGTGTACATAGTTTTAGCAATCATGCTAGTTTTTGTCATGTGTCCACACTGCAAAATAATGAAATCTTTTTAAGTGTTTTTTTTCTTATTATTTTAAGTTAAAATGGTCTTATTATATTTGATACAAGCCACATTCAACTTATCGATCCGGAAATATGTCTAATTTCAAGTTATTCAAAGACTAAAATGAGGTCTGAATTCTGCCAATGAAAAAAGAAAATTAGCTCAAAACTAGATTATTTTTTACTCGTTACAAGAAATTCAAACCTCATTTTGTCTTTAAAAGACTTGAAATCAGACATTTTTCTGGACTAGTCAGGTGGATGTGGCTCAGATTGAGTCTAAAAAGACATTTTCTACTGAAAATCAGACAAAAACACTTGATAAGATTTCAGTTTTTTGCAGGAGGCTTTGGAAAGGAAAACATTTCAAACAGAGAAAAGAATAAATAAATCAACTTAAACTGCATGATCAAACAAAAACCAGTCAAAAGCTACTCATGTGGGCTCTGTTGCTTTGATTTGATGGATTTATTTAAAGGGACAGTGCGTATTTATGAACATGTCAGCACAGCATCCATGTAAACATGCTAGAGTTAGCCATGAGGCTAATTTTCACCTGTAGTCCCTGGTGAAGTTGAATGCTATACGTTAGCCGTTGTTAGAGTCCTCTGTTAAAAGCATTACTTTTTACAGTGTTGCTACGCTAGGCTAAATGCTATGGGTCAGTTTAGCTGTGTCCCAGTTCAGGGTCTGCAGACTATGAAGGCTGGATTTGAAGACCGATAACGCCACAGTGGTGCACCTAAGCAGGTCCCTCCTCATAGGCTCTGATGAATCCGGCCTCCTTTTCGGGTCCTGCAAAGGACGGATTCCTAGCCTCATATATCCCAAGATTCATTGCGCATGAACACCAAAGATGATGGACATGGCCGAAGGGAGTCCTGTTTGATCTGGTTTTGAAGGATTTCTGGAAACAACTGTATTACTGTTTTTCTGAAACATTGAAGAAGATTTTGTTTCACTGTAGAAAAATGTGTTCGGACTCTTTTTAAGTTTCAAACTGAGGAAAAACAGTTCTTTATAAATCTATTCATCGTGCAAAATTTTACGTCCAGGAATCTAAATTATCTGGAAAATAAAACTTACTTGATGGTTTTTAATTTTTTTTATTTATTTATTTATTTTTTTACAAGGAATTCAAACAATACAGTCAATCAATTCAGTACTCTAAGACAGCAGTTAACAGCAAATTTAACAGCTTTTATTTTAAACTTCGAACATCCCTCCCAGCGCTTGTTCAAAACAGTAAAAATAAAGTAAAATATTTCTTTAAAATAATAATTAAATCATCCTGTCTTAAATGTAGGGTTTTGGTTTACCTGTTAGAAAAGTAACATAAGTCCAATAAGGGCGGCGCTGCGTGACCTCGAGAGATACATACAGGAAATACTCTATCAGACCGTCTTAATTTAGTCTGGTCTATGAGGTCTACACAGGCTACACAGGCCGGGTCCTGGGAGGACTGGAGACCCTGATCTGGGACACAGCTTATGTACAAAAAAAACTAAAATCTTATCGGGTGTTTTTGTCTTATTTTCAGCAGAAAATGTCTTTTTAGACTCAATATGAGCCACATTCACCTGACCAGTAAAAATTGTCTTATCTCAAGTTATTTAAAGACAAAAATGAGGTCTGCATTGCTGTAACAAGCAAAAAAAAAACAATCTGCCAATGTGACAAAATTTGAGCTCGAATGAAAGGAAGTGGTTAAAGTCAGGTTGGGTGGACATTAGGTGAAGATCTTTTATCGTAGAGGAGAGGAGACGTAACACAAGGACACGTCTTTGGAGGCTGAAGAAATGTTCATAAAATAAGAGAAACTCGACTCTCTCCTGGTCTTTAACTTTGTTTTTCATCTCCTTTACTCTCCTCTCCTCACACGCTGAGAGAAATGAAGAGCTGACTGATTTTGAAAAGCTGATAAAGAGAAATAACGACCATCATTAATTCCTCTTCCCCTTTGTGTTCTCTTTATTTTCAGGAATCTGAGTCCCTGGTTTTACCGTCCGGCTCTTGTGGAGACGTCATGAACTGAACACACCCGGACTCACAGTGAGTTCTCAGTCAGCTGGAGAGTTTTGACGTCTCCTCTGCTTCATTTTGACGCTGTGAGGGGCTGCAGACGGCGCGCTGCATATTCAGCTCCTGCTTTTTATGACTCTGTTTCTGATGCCAGGTGCTTTAAATGCTGCTTTTATTTTGAAAGGCTCGTGCCAGTTCAGCTGTGGTTTCCACACTCGAGCGTCTTGTGAATCTGAAGAACTTGTTGAGTGTTTGACAGTTTGAAGGATGAGGAATAACATGCAAACAGACGCTGGCAGAGCTGTGTTGACCTTTTCTGAGTGTCTGTGTTTGGATTGTGTTCTGCCAACAATGAAGAAATCACGCTCTTAATTTATGCTGCTCTGAAGTCAGCGGCTCAGACGTCCAGATCTTGATTTTAAAGAGGAAACCAAGCTGAATCTGTCTCTCTGGGAAGGTGTTTTTGCAGTTATTCTTTAAAATCGGAGGCTTGATCAGAGCGATGTTTGGACTGATTCACAGTTTTTGACTCTTCTGCTTCATTTCTATGGATCCCTCTGAGGCAAGGGTGTTCAACCTGTGGCTCTGGAGCCTCATGTGGCTCTTTGACTCCTTTGCAGTGGCTCCTTGTAGCTTTAAAAAATATTATTGGAAAAAAAGAGTTTTTATTTTTCTTACAGAGGGTATTGATGTTTAAAGACACTGACACTAAATAAAATCATGTGTTAACATTTTTTAAACTAAATATTCATCCCATCTGTCAATAAAGCCTGCAACCAATATACTTTACTTTTTGGGGATTTTTGAAATGTCATACTTGAAAAAAAAAAAAAAAAGGAAGTTTAAGCTTTTCAATTTTTTTTTCTTTTTTTAAATTTTTTTTTAATTTTGGTGGTATTTTTTATTTAATTTTTTTTTACTTTTTACATTTTTTAAGTAAAAAAAAAGAGATAACACTTTTCTTTAATTTTTCAATTGTCAAAATATTTTCAAATTTCTGCCATTTTTAAAATTCCTTTTATTAATATTCAGAAAATTATTTATTTATTTAATTTTTTTTTTTTTTAAATTCAGCATTTTTTTTAAATTAATTACAATTTTTTTTAATTAATTCAATAATTATGAAATTTAAAATTTTGAAAAGTTTTCAAATATATGACATTTTAAAATTTTGGATATTTTTAACATCTTTATATTCCACTTAAAAAAAATTGCAAATTTTGAAAAAAAAATAAAATAATTTTTTTTGAATTTTTGCAACTCATTTAAATTTCAGAAATTTTGTGAATTCATGAAATATGAATTTACAATTTTTTGTTCAATTCTTGGAATAGTGGCAAATTTATTCAAAATTATAGAACTAAGAAATCACGTTCAATTTTATTAACACAAAAAAACTCTTGTTTAGATAATTATTCACTGGATTTTAGCTATGTACATAATTTTAAACACTTTTTTCATCTTTATTGTGAAGATAAAGTAGATTTTTTGGCTCCTGATTGACTTTAATCCAGGTGAGCTGAGACCAAACGTCTCCTGGTGAAGTAAAGTTTGCAGACTCCTGCTCTGTGGCGTCTCTCTTCCTGTGCAGCGGATGAATCCTGAAGTTTCTCTGACAGCTCAGGAATGATGCGGAGTTGTTTGTGGCGGTATTACCATGAGAAAGCACCTCCATGTCACTGCACTTCTTTGACCTCTGACCTCTCCTTTGTCACACCCAGACAGCAAATTGCTGCGGTGGAAGTCGGCGGCTCGGCTGCCGGTCCCGTCCTGTTGCCGCGGCCGTGGCTGAGGGGGGAAAGCGGGTGGCCATCTCTCAATCAGTTTAACACCAGAGTCAATTCCCATACACACCCCCTCCCTCCTCCGCTCCTCTGAGAAACACACACCGTCACACACGCTCCCACACTCCTAACCAGACAGGCTGGAGGACTCTTTCTCTGCACCCCCTTTTCTTGTCTGAGTTTTAATGAAGAGAGGGGCACCCATGGTAGGAACATGATTAGGGGGGACCCTGAGATCCGTGAGGCCGTCGTCTATGTGTGTGTCACCCCTGTGTGTGTGTGTGTGTGTCTGGCTTTGGAGCCTTAATCCTGTAGAGTTGCAGCGAGGATGAGAAACATATGCAGCATATTACGGCGCATCACATTCACAGCAGCATCAATGGCGTCCTCTGTTTTTACCGTCAAAGCCTGGGAACGTCTTTGTGCGCCGCTGCTGCTGTCACCATATGGTAATCGCTGCGTCTGCTTCAGCGCCGAAGCCGTTTTGATTACAGCGCGGGTGTTTTCAGACATTTGAAGCCTGCAGATATGAGCCCGAGTTTAAAGCAGGAGCTAATTATCATTAAAACGGAGAGACGAGCGTTTGGCAGCACGGACGGATTCACAGATCCACTCAGGGTTCAGGATCAGGTTCTGGTTTCTCACATGATGAATATTTCTCCTGTCTGCTTCAACATCCAGATATCAGCAGGACATTTATTTCTTCGTTAAAGCGTGAAAGTTTATCACAGAGTTTTTGATTTTATGATCCTGTAAAATCTGCTGTTGCAGTGGCGTGCTCAGACATTTTGAAGGGCGGGGTCATAGAGGGCGTTTTAGTGCATGTTGGCTCCAAAGTGGGCACTCAAGTTTTTCAACAACTTGGCCACAAGTGGGGATAAGTACTGATAAGATTTTACTGAATTGGCACACACCTCCCATGCATCAAAAAATTGTATAACATACCAAACTTGACTCCCTACATTCCATAATTTCCACTGTAGCGCCACCTTGGTACTTGAAAAAAACACTAAAACGGCTCTAACAGGCACTAGGAATGTTGTAGAGAGATCAAACCAAAGTCAAAATGTTCGTCTCATTGAGACGCACAAATTACCCAATGGGGCCTGAAAGCTTATCTCGCACAGGAAGTCAGCAATATGCCTTTCAAAATAAGATTTTCCACTTTTTTACCCTTTCTAAAAAAATGACCTCCTTCGAAACTATGTGTGCTATCGGCTCAAAAACTGCTGACATGACAGAGTGGACCCTGCTCTACAAAATCTGAGAAGGAATTTGTCATATCTCAAACTGTTTTTGGATGACAAGCCTTCAAAGTCAGTGAACCCCAAAGAAGCCCTTTCATCTACTACCATTAAAATACATATGATTTCTGAATCCAGCCCATGCAGGCTGCCGCATTTGGGCCTCTGGAGAAAAAAGTAAAAGTCAGACAGCTTTAAAAATGACATGGATGGATTCCTCACAGAATTTCCTAAAAAAAATATTATATTTTAACAGCAGTTTGACCAACATTGTGGCCTCTATGAAGAGTTGTTTCCAAAACTTCTGTCAACTTTACTCCTCACAGAGCAGCAGTTAGTGATGATGTCACACTGGTTAGGAGTTCCATGCAGCTGGTCTTGTGACTCAGCAGAGGAAATAATACATGATATCAACTGTTATAGCACTAAGAGGGACAGAAATGTTTGAAACCTAGACAGTGAACATGGAACCAGCATGAGGGACCGTTACGAATATTGATAGTACTTTATTTATCCCTGCTGTGATATTCAGGAGGAGTCACAGCAGCAATCATGAAAAACAAAAGTAAGAAAGTGTATAGAAAGTGCAAAAAGCTCCATAAGAAAATAGATGCTGACAGCTTGTCCATCATTGTCCAGTCAGCCAGCCTCCACCTCCACAGGGTCCAGGACTGAGCTTCTTCAGCAGTCTGTTCAGTCTCTGTCTCCTGGATCCTGTCTGCTCACAGCAGGTGAAGCTCTTCCTATGTGGTGTTGGTGTCTGGTGTTAGCTCTGTTAGCCATGTCTGTGAATAGCATGATGCTACTCTTCCCTCTGGTATTCCCTCTGTTGCTGGGTTAGCACAGCTAGCTCGTCCATCTTATTGGAGATAGATCTTACGTTCCCAATAACGATGGATGGAAGGACAGGTCCATGTCGTCACTTCTTAGCTCACACCTGAGAACCAGCACGTTATCTTCACCTCCTTCTCCTCAGCTTGTGGGAAACATCTGGCCTTGCACCAGTTAGCAATGACAAGCTACAGGCTGCTAACAGCTGATTTCACATGTAAACAATGCAGCCATGGTTACATGTAGGATCTCCAGACAAACACAGGAGGAAAAGTAGTAAAAATATCACTGAAGACATGAAGAGCATGCAGGAATTTTTCTGAGAAGTTTCCAGAGTTTCACTTTTAAGAAAGAGGATCTTCAAACATTTGAGGACTTAAACTTTTAATTCTTTACTTTTCTGTCTTTGTGAAAGAAGCGCTCCCTCCTTCCATTAAAGGGTTAATCTGGGACTGTTTTGACAAATTGAAATTACTTTACATTGCCAGATTTCTGCAGCAGGAAATGAACGTGGTCGAGACGTAGAAAGTGAAGGATGAGCTGTGTAAATGTAGCGCTCTGAGGAGGGAGAGCAATCAGGCTGCACAGGAGACATGCATCTGCTGCAGGAGAGTTTTTCCTCCTCATCCTCTGTAGACAGGACCTGAGGAGCTCCCTGCAGCCTGATATCATCACCAAGGTTCAGCAGGTTCAGTGGAGACCAGGTCTGCGGCCCTGAGTGCTCCTAATCACCAACACTTACTCCTGATTGCTCATTGTCCTGGACGAACCCTCAGCCGGCTGCGGGAGGCCATCAAGACGCTCTGTCCTCCGCCGTCCTCTCCCAGGAGACGCTCGGTCGCGCAGTAGAGGTCAAGTGACGAGCGGACACTTCCTCCTCCTGCTCCCACAGGGTTTGATTCCTCCATTATCACCCTGAGGTCAGAGTCTTTGTGACCCATCCTGGACTGCTCAGGAACAATGCACATTCATTGGTCCACCTTCCTGTGTGCAGGAGGGGGACGGTTACCATGACTCCCTGAGGGAAACGTCACTGAAGACCTTCCTGTTCCTGCTCAGGAGGGAAGGAAAGAAGGAGAGGAAAGGAAAGGAGGAAAGAGGAAGTGATGAAGCTGTAAGTTTGACCTCATGGGTTCGAAAGTTTCTGCAGCAGCTTCCACATCTCTCTGAGAAAGCTGCGCAGAGGAGTCAGCTGGACATCCTGGATGTTCAGACTGAGCCTGTGCAGATTTTTTTTTGTTGTTTTCAACAAAAAGTTTAGGGTGGGCCTGGGACTGTTTGGCCTACCTATAACACCGCCCCTGCTTTAAGCTGCTCTCATCAGCAGATTTGCCTGGTCACATGTGGAAAAAAAGCATTTTTAAAAATGAATGAGGGGAATATTTTGAAAATACCTGAAAAACACTCAGTTTTCTGCTGAGTCATTGTTGCTGATTCATCACTTGGCAGAGTCTGAACCTACATCGAGAGCTGTCGGCTGTCACGGAGAAAATTTTTCATCCACTTGCACATGTGCAGCCAGGAAAATTGACTTTTTTTATTATTAAATAAATTTTGTTGCTGACGAACTTCTGGAGCTGGTTTGCTGAAAGGAGTCCAGGCCTGCAGTTCTCTGTCTTGTCGGAGCCTCGATGATCTTTGGTCTCGGTCTTTGGTCCTGTCTTTTGCTACAACTCCATTTATTTCACCAACTGAGCCCTCTGTTCAGCATAAATCCATCATTCCTATGAAAGTAACCCATAACAGGGCTGACAAACAGGGGCGTGTTCAGACTATTTTGACTGGGGTGCCCCAGCCAGGGAACTGACTTACACAGGGGGGGCATGAATTATGTGAACCCACTCTACAATAAATGGATTTTTTTTTTGGTCTATTGTCATGTATCAAGAATACAGAATAAACAGTAGCAGATTTAAGGTACATTAAACTGGTAAATGCAGGGGCCCGAAATGACTGTTCGCCTGGAGCCCCCAAATGGCCCAATTCACCAATGGTGCAAAAAATCGATCAAGTGTGGTAACAAAAAGCAAGTAATAAATAAATAAAGATAGGAAGTATAATAATATAATATAATATAATATAATATAATATAATATAATATAATATAATATAATATAATATAATATAATATAATATAATGTAATATAATATAATATGGGAAAAAAATAAATAAAACAACAAAATTTAAAGAAACAAAAGAAAAAAAAACTAAAAGATTAAAGCAATAATAGAGAAAATAATGTAAAATTACATCATTAAAGTACAGAAATAAAAAGCTTATAAAAAGTTAAAATGGATAAAAAAGATAAATCAATACATATTTAACTCTTAAAGATTAAGATTATATATAATTTTTGAAGATAAATGGATAAATAAGTAAAAGTCTGTTAAAAGCGAGAGTAAAAACACAAGTTTTAAGGTTGCTTTTAAGTGTGGTAGCAAAAAGGACTTGACAAATAGCAAGTAAGAAGTAAATAAAGATAATAAGTATAATAATATAATATAAAATAATTGAGTGTCTGTGTTTGGATTGTGTTCTGCCAACAATGAAGAAATCACGCTCTTAATTTATTCTGCTCTGAAGAAAAAAATGAGAAGTTTAAGCTGTTTTTTTGAATTTCAAATTTTTTTTAAACATTTTTTAAGTAAAAAAAAAAACTCAACTTTTTCTTTTTAGAGATTATACTTTTCTTTGATTTTTTAATTGTCAAAATATTTTCAAATTTCTGCAATTTTTAAAAATTCCTTTTTTTATTATTAGAAATTATTCATTTTTTTAGTTTTTTTTTTTACTTTTCTTTATTTAGCATTTTTTTTTAATTACAATTTTTTAAATTAATTTAATAATTATGAGATTTTTAAATTTTGAAAAGTTTACAAATATTTGACATTTTAAAATTCTGGAAATTTTTGAACATCTCTATATTCCAACTTAAAAAAAATTGCAAATTTAGAAAAATTTTTAAAAATTTTTGCAACTCATTTAAATTTCAGAAATTTTGTGAATTCATGAAAATGATATAGTAATATAATATGTTAAATATATCAAAAATAATAATATAATATAATTGAAAAAAATTAAAATAATAACACTGAAGGTAAAGTAGGATGTTAAACTCAAAATGAAATAAAACAATAGAATCAAAAGAAACGAATAACATTAATTACTTAAAGACTATAGCAGTAAACAGATAAAAAGGTAAATAAATACATTTTCACTCTAAAAGATTAAGATTGTATTCCTTTAAACAGAATAAGTTCAGAACTTAGGGAGATAAACAGATAGATAAGTACAAGTCAGTTAAAAACGAAAGTAACAACACGTTTTAGGTTGCTTTTAAAAATATTTAAGCTCTTTTTAGCCCTCAGGTCTTCAGGCTGTCCTACAGTCATTGGTAGTAATGTTAAAGCTGCCTCATTGAGGGTGTTTGCTCCAGCTTTGGGTTTTGTTTAAAACCCTTCGACCTGAGGACCTGAGAGCTCTCAATGTCACATATGATAAATATGAGGGAGCAAGAAACAATCAAATCCCATGAAAACACTCTTAAGTGATCAGTTTGCTGTTGTTTCCTGAAAAAGCATACAGAGGTCAAAGTTCATCCTCCTGAAAGTGTTAAACCCTCTTCATCCTCTCAGCATCATGTGGGATTTATAAACACAGCTACATCTTCAACATTTGACTCAAACGTAATCACTGACTGTGAAGCACTTTGTGTTTTCTTGATTTGTAAAGAACAATAGACATTTGACAACCTATTCACTTATATTTTTACAGCGAGGAGCCGCACCATGAGCCGCTCAGTCGCTCTTTTCTTCAGCTTTATCTTATCACCAGGCAACCATGTGCAACTATTCAGCAGCGTGAATACTTTAAAGCCTCTCGGAGACGATATATACAGACAGAACTGTCAGCTCTTTACATAAGACGATGCATTTATGGACGCGTCAAAACAAAACGGCTCTTCAGTCAGTCTGTGGAGTTGGTTCAAGTTTAGAGGAAACTTCAGCTTTTGTCTGATCTGAACGTTTGGATTCATCAGATGTTAGATACGCAGCAGTAAACAGAAAAAGGCCACGGTGGAAAGAGGATTTTAAAATGCCATTATTCAAATTTGCGCCGTGCTTAGTGTGGATTTAATGTAAAATCTACTCATGGTTCGAACTAAGAGGAGATTTTAGTTCACGCTGAAAAAATGCATCACCCTGCACCCGACGATTCCCCTTTGCCTCAGCGTAAAAGCTAATGCAGCGAGGACGCTTAAAAGGTGGAGCTGCAGATGATACCGTGTCTTTATTTGCAGATTTTATATCATTTTAAATCCCAGCGGAGGTTTTTTGTCTTTATCGTAGAGTTAAACTTCTGCAGCAGCTCAGACTGAGATGATGAAATGTGTTAAGAGGATCATTTCTGTTTGACCAAAGCCTGAAAGAAAGAAAAAATGCTTTGTTTTATTTACATGCTGCACAATTTTATTCATTTCACTCTTAAAAATCAGAGAGGATATATCGTCACTGGTGATGAGACTGATAAGAAATCAGATCCACGACTGATTCATACAAATTAAAGCAAGATTTTTTCTTGGTATTCTAACTTTTTCAAGAAAGTAAAGAAGTCTTTTCACGTTCTGCACAGTTTTTGAGAAGAGAAGCAGCATCTTGTTCTCTACTGTCAAAGTTTCATTCCTTTATAATGTGTGTGTGTTGAACGTTCCATTTTCCCGCCTTCAGTGAGTCACATGACCAGCTGCACGGAACTCTCAATCATTGTGACATCATCACCAACTGCTGCCCTCTCAGGAGTAAAATTGACGGAACTTTTGGAAACATCTCCTCATAGAAGCTACAATTTTGACCAAATCTCCTTGAAAATCAGAACATTTTGTAATAAATTTGGCCAGGAATCCATCAATGTCATTTTTAAAGCTGTTACACTTTTACTTTTTTTGTGTAGATGACCAACTGCCACAGTTTGTGTGGAGCTGGATCCGTACTTGCCAACCTTGAGACCTCAGAATTCGGGAGACTTTCAAAGGGGGGTCGGGGGGTCATATACAAACAAAACAAGAACAATGAAATACTTGAATTTCACAGAGTTCATTTATTGGACAAAGAAAATAACAGTCCACAGTAACAAAGTAAAGTCACATAGCAAATTTAAAAGCTGTCCACAGTACCCATGCAAAAAGATGGTACATAAAAAAAATGTCTTAATTAAATAAATAAATAAAACCAAAAAAAAGGCACACATTGCATAGATTAACCACCAATCTATGCATATTCCGTCCCCTTCGCGCTGTCCCGGATAAACGGGAGTTCTCTTTTCCATTCATTCTGGAATTTACACGAGTACTTGGTGGGGTATGTGGGCGCGGCAGCGGTAAACATAGCTGGGTGCGTGTGCAAACCAATAATAGGAAAATTACATCACCGGTGTGTAACTCCAATGAAGTCTGAGTGGAAACAATAGGAGTCGAATGAAATGGGCAGCGATAATAAGGCAAGATGAGATATTGGTAAAAACCTGTAGAAATCCAGGAGAAATATGACACCGGGAGAAAATCGGGAAGGGGTGATGAAAAACGGGAATCTCCGGGCCAAAACAGGAGCATTGGCAAGTGTGGCTGAATCCTCCTCTCCCATTCATCCTAAAACCTGGCTCACAATACAGGATTTCAAAATTCTTATAAGATTCTTAAATCTGGTTGTATCGCCCACATATTACTCTCTCTGGTCAAATAATCTTGGTGAAATCCTGTAGTGTGTGCTGGTCAGTATTTTCAAATCTCGTTGTTAGAGTGTGCTTAAGATTTAAGAGAAGATCTGTGAAGATTCTCCTTATGTGTGAGATACAACCCGATTTCAGAATCTTTGAAGATTTTTAAAATCCTGTAGTGTGAGCCAAGCTTAAAGAGAATCTTGACAGATTATCTTCTCTTCAATCTTAAGCACACATACGCTACAAGATTTGATAATTGTGACCACACTACGGGTGTCTATCTCACCCGTACGCTCTTTGTGCTCGCCATTCTTGCCTCTGATAACTCCTGTCTCGCGGTCATTTCCGGTCATCGTAGGTGGCTCGCTCTGATTGGGTACTGTCATTCTCAGGGAATACCAGTTGCCAGTGGCAGACTGGGACTGAAAAACAGCCCTGGACTTTACAGCCCCCCGCCCCTCCCCCGGCCGCCATCGAACAGAACCAGCCGTTGCTGGGTGGGGGATGAGGGGGTGTCGGTGTCGTTGTAGGTGTATGAACAGCCGGTTCTGCCCGACGACGGCCGCCGCTGTCGGGGGGGAGGTGCTGTCACCGGTCGAACTGGCACCAGGGGACCGGCAGCACTTCTCCAGAACGTCCAGATGGCCAGTCCACCCCTGCCAGTTGCGTAATCATCATATAAATATCAAACATATTTGAAATTATTGGGGCGGCTTCGACGAGTCTGTGAGACGATCATAGGGCTAAAGATTTATCTGTCAACCGGCTAATCTTGGCCAAACGTCGGGACAATTTTAGTCCCCCACCAGATTTCTTCCCCGATTGTTGGGAGGACAATCTGGGTAAAATCAGGCCGAGAATCCTGTAGTGTGAGCCAGGCTTAATAGGGGGAGCTAAAAAGGCTTCTTTGGGGTTCACCGACTTTGAGGGCTCGTCATTCAGAAACTGTTTGAGAAACAACAAATTCCCTCATAACTTTTGTAAAGCAGAGTCCAGTTTGCCATTTGAGTGAATTTCAAGCTGATACTACTTATGACCTAGGAGAAGATCAATTTTGAAATAGGCCCAAAATGTGGCCTCATTTTATTTTGAAAGGCAAATAGCTGGCTTCCTGTTTGAGATAGGTCAGGGGTATCACTGTACGATTTGTGCGTCTCAATGAGACGAACATTTTGACATTGGTTTGAATTCTCTACGACATTCCTACTGGCATTGAGAGCCATTTTAGTGTGCCTAGGTGGCGCTAGAGAGCACATTTTGGTATGTTGGTGGGGGGAAATTTTATACTACATCAAATTTTTTGCCGAATGTGAGGTGTGTGCTGATTTTTCTTGCTTCCCTTTGGACGAGGACCCTCTCTGCCTCTTATGTATTATGCTGTTGGTTAAACCAGAGGAGATTATTTTAAAGAAATCAAAGTCGAAGCGAGAAAAACTCAAATATCTGATCATTATAGTAAAAATGTCTCTGATGACGTTCTTTTTTTTTTGTAAGAATTTTGCTTATTTTGTTGTAAATTTATCAATGGAACTATGATTTTCTTTTCTTTTCTTTTTTTTTTTTTTTTTTTACAAATTTAAACTTTCTTCCAACTTTTTGGTCTGAAATATAAAGAAAATTGTATTAACTTAAGGATTGTTATGTCCCGAGTCAGGATGATGATATTTTACTGTTATTTAATTTTTTCTTAATCACTAATCTGAACACTGTGTGACAGATTGGAAATAAATCAGGTTTTATTGAGATTGAACGTCCTTCATGTGTGTGTGGATGGAGACGCTGTATTTCTGAAGGTGTGATAATATTTAACCAGAGCCAGTTTTTAAACATGCCACCGAAACATTCAGTGTGGGGCAGCTGGACGTCACAGCGACGTTAATTTACCCTAAAGAGACGAGAAAAGAGTAAAACGTGCGATAAATCCTCCTTTAAAACCTGAAACACATTTCACTTTCATTCCCGTTTTGTTCACGTGAAAAATCACATCAGCTGCAGAAGATTAAACCGTGGAGCTGCAGAGAAAGTGCTGCTGTAAGTGAATGATGTGTGTGAAAAGAGCTAGAGGCAGTTCACACACACACACTCACACACACACACTCACACACACGCGTACTGAGGCTGAGCTGTGGTGTAATCCAATCAGAGCTGCTGAATAAAGAGGGAGGAGGCGTGCATGTGGATTAAGGTGTACAACAGCTAACCTTATGGGATCAAATAAATTGACATCGTCGCCTCACAGCGGAGGCCCCACCGGGCCCCACTGAGGCCCTCGGCTTCTGCAAAAATACTATTATGCAGAGATTAAGCAGGAACCGGGACAAAAAGAGCGTTTTTCACCACGCCAACGTGTGATTTCTCCCAGATTAGAGTGATATAACTTTAATTTATTCACCGGAGCTGGAGCGTCGAGCTGACTCGATCCATCACAGGAATAAAACGTGTCTCCTCGTTGTTTTTCGATCCAATGAGGCGCCTGTTGTGTAACAGAAAGGCTGAAATGAGCCTCATCAGGAGCTCAGGGCTGTATGAAACCTGCGCGACAGGGCAGAGTGTGAAAACGCCCTCGGACGCGCTCAGGTCAGCGTCCTTCGTCCTGCTCGTCCTGCTGCTTTTCATTCAGAGCCTCTAATTAGAGAGCGATCCACGCCGGGCCAGCAGGTGAAGGTTATTAACTACAATTAGCCGCTCAGACAGAAAAAACATCAGCGACGAGGCTGCAGAGTGACACCGAGACTGTAAGCATGGTGAGAGCGCCACGATACACAGCTGTCAGGGACAACAGAGTGCATTATGGGTGATGATGCTGCTGCTGCAGAGCTCTCATGGGTCTGAGGTGACAGCACTGAAACATCCAGCTCACCTGAGCAGCTTCTGCTGTTGCAGTTTCTTTGGCGATGCACGTGTGCAGATGGCACTAGGGACTTAAACCCCCCCCCCAACAAACATCACTGGAAAAATGGAGGGTTAAGGTGCATTTATGTTCAGGGGCAAGTATTGGCAAGAACGGTTGATACAGTAAGCATTACAATTCTTGGGGCACGATACAATAATATCATAATATTGTGATATTTTGCGATATTCTACACAGTTTACTATTTGATTGAAAACTTTTCTTTTTTAACGTGTTTGAAATGATAAGAATCAGATGCAGTTTTTCATACATACACTAACTAACTTAAGAAGAAAAAAGTTTTCACTTAAACTACTGTGACATTAAACTAAAGTTGCTAAGAAATGTTTGGGTGGAAGACGAGGTCAGTTGGTGAAACTGATAAATGTCACTTAGTAAAACCAATGTCACAGATTAAAAAAATGTGATATTGCACAAAACAAGACTATGATTATTATTCTGCTACACTGTAAAAATTAAACTAAAAATGATTTTAAACCAACTCACCCAAGAATAGAGAGAAAACATTGATGTTTACGGCATCAAAATCAATATCATCAAGTTTAAGAATAAAATACTTTAAACATGAGCTAAAGGCTAAATACAAGCTAAAAGCTCAATCATTAGCTTAAAATTATAACAAGAACCAATAGCTAAAACATAGGAAAAAGGCTAAAACTCAAGCCAAAAAGTGAAACACAAGCTTAAGGCTAAGACACAGGTTAACAGCTAAAACAGGAGCTAAAGACTAAAACATGAGGTAAAACTGAAAACACAACTAAAGGCTAAAACATAAGCTAATGGTTAAAGGCTAAAACATGTGCTAAAGTCTTAAACATGAGCTAAAGGCTAAAATACAAGCAAAAACTCAAACATGAGCTAAAAGGTATAACATGAACTAAAGGCTAAAACACAACTAAAGGCTAAAACATGGGCAAAAAGCTAAAACATGAGCTAAGGGCTAAAGCACAAGCTGAATGAAAACACAAGCCAAAGACTTAAGCACAGGCTGAAGGCTCAAAAATTGAGCTAAAGGCTTAAACACAAGGTAAAACTGAAAACACAAGCTAAAGGTTAAAACACAGGCTAAAAGCTAAAACATGGGCAAAAAGCTAAAACATGAGCTGAGGGCTTAAACATGAGTATAAGGCTTAAATACAAGCTTAAGACTCAAACACAGGCTAACAGCTAAAACAGGAGCTAAAGGCTAAAACAAAAGCTAAAGGTTAAAACATATGCTAAGAGCTAAAAAATGGGCTAATGGTTAAAACAAGCTAAAGGCTTATACACAGGCTAACGACTAAAACACAAGCCAAAGACTAAAGCATGAGGTAAAAGTAAAACACAAGCTTAAGGGTTAAACATGAGCTAAAGGCTAAAACACAGGTAAACTGTCTGTGCTAATGTTGGCTCCAACCCACAGTCAGCAGTTATTCTTCAGTGGTCTGTTCAAACTTGAGAGTCTATCAATAAAATGAAGAGCCAGGTTACGTTAGCTCTGCTTGGTGAGGTTGGAGTTGGTAGATGAGCTCTGGTAGGACAGAACCAGGATTCACTAATGTTACACGTTACAGACACGTCTCAGAGCACCGAGCTGTGAGGAGAGAGAAATATAGCAGCTGCTAAACTACGGTACAAACTGACAACGTTAGCTTGTTGTCATGTTAGCCTCCGGATACATCGCAGCAAAAGGCTGCTAGTAGCGCTACATCCTCCTCAAAGCATCTTAAAAGCTAAGGGTTTCTAAGCACCTGAAAGAGTTTCTTTTTTTGTGGATCTTTCAGTTTTAGCTGATTTCAAGCGTGTTTTTGAATCTCTTTCATTTTTGCATCTTTTTGGAAAACACAGCTCTCTGAGCATTTTTTTTTGTCTCCTTCTACATTTTACCTGCCTTTCATAAACTCTCATGCACTATCAGAATGTGTCAACTCACACTGGATCTACTCTGTTGGGGTCCGGCTGCGTCCCCGCTCCAGCAGTTTGCAGCAGATATGGATCTGGAGCTGTGACATGTCAAACCACTGTCGGGCAGATGGAACAGGACAGGAAGTTGTTCACTAAAACCTCCTAAAAACACCACGTTTGGAGGTGTTTCATGTCTTTTAGTTAAATCAAACTCAGATTTCGTGCGAAGCTTCTATATGTTTCCAGTCTTTCCCGTGTGAAGCTGCAGCGTTTCCTGAATATTCCAGAGTCTGCTTCATAAAACTCTTAATGCTCGACTCATTCATCACCTTTTTGTGCTTAAAGTTACAAATGTTCCATCTATAGCTCGCAGGTTTTCCATACATTTAATTTTTACATAACAATATACGCACATTACACGACACAATCAGTCTCCATAAATTACAGCGGGCACTTAACACGCAGCGGCAGTCAATTACACTCTGTTACCTCCTTTAAATTACCTCTGATTGTTCATTTCCTGCCGTTCGCGCCTTCCTCGCACATTTTATTGTTTTTTCTCTTAATGCGTTTTGTAAAACAGGGCTTTTATTTTGGCGGAGGGGAGGTGAAACGCGTCCTGGTGGCGTGGTTTGGCGGTTTGTTTCTGCATCAGGATGCTAAAGTGGACGAGATGCTAATCCTGCTCTCCTCACATCTCCATAAAATTAATTTCTCTGCGTGTGTGTGTGTGTGTGTGTGTGTGTGTGTGTGTGTGTGTGTGTGTGTGTGTGTGTGTGTGTGTGTGCATTAGCTGCTCTCCCTTTTCGCCTCTCTTCACGTTGTACTCGACACAGTGCCAACACGCACACATCATCAGTTGCCAAGGTAACCAGGAGCTAGCGTGAAAGCGGTGAAGAGAGGTGGAGCATGGCACCGGTCTGACAAGCAACTGCCACCGTGTGTGTGTGTGTGTGTGTGTGTGTGTGTGAGTGTGTGAAGGTGATGCAGTAATGTGTGATTTTGTGCATATTCTTGTGTTGACCCGTAATGAGACAGGGGGAGGAGGGGGGAGGATGGGGGAGGAGGGGGAGGACGGCGACATTAACAGCCGGGGAGAGTAAATAACAAAAGATGTTTCGTCCATTAAGCTTCGTCTGCTTCCTGGTTACACTTCAGTGTGTAAATGAAATAATTAGACGTCACTTTCTGGCTGCATAAACATTTTAACCCCATGATGTGTTTACAGACGGGCTGCGGGCTCTTTGTATCTGCGGCTGTGACTCCACAAGAGGCCGATGTCACGTTTAAGTTCAGACGATATCAGAGAAAGACGACTCGGTCTGAACGTTGGATGGTTCAGAAATCGAATTCCTTCACACAAACTGAAAAACCCACAGATGTTTGTCTAAAACAGCAGCACGAGCAGGGGCGTATTTAGTGGTTTGGGGGCCTAAGGCAAACCCAGTCAATGGGGCCCTCCATGTCCTTGTAACTCCTCTTCCTCAGAGCTAGACTGGCCTTCCCTGGGTCCACTGTCTCTTTCCCAGAATCAAGGCATGAGACAGTGCTAATCTTGTACATGCTAACTTAACACAACTAAATGCATTTCCTCAAGTTCTGTACTTTAGTTTGATTTTGAAAAAAGTGAATCCATCATTTAGTCCACTTTGTCCTGGATTTGAAATCTTTTATGGTCAATTGAAGCTTATTTGTCCCACAGTGGGGAATTTACAGAGTAACAGGAACAAACAAGAAAGGATGAAGTGAAAAACATTACAATAGGTAAATAAAAAAATAAATGAAATAAAAAAATGATAATAATAATAATGATAATAAAAAAATTAAATAAAAATTTTATTTTATTATATTAAATATTATTTTTATTTTAAAAATAAAAATAAATAAAAAAAATTGAAAAAAATAATTTAGTAAAGAAAAAATATGTACATATCAAGCACAACATAAAACTGGAAAAAATCTACTGAAAGAGGTGATATTTACAGTTACCATACTTTTTGGTACTATTATTTTAAATTTAATGTATTTTTATTTGACCCCCTGTCCAGTGAGTTTTGTTTCCAAAAAAGAGATTTTGTACAATAATGTTTATCACCAACTCAAAAAGTTTGATTTAGAGAAAATGATCCTGTTTCCTGGGCTAGATAAAGTCCTTAAAATCCTAAAAGTCTGATATGTTTATCTCAGATCTCAGATTAACATTGGTTTTATTTCACACTTGGTTGAAAATAAGAAAAAAATGGGAAAAAAAGTGTTTTTACCACTTTCTTCCTGAATCAAATTTTCAGATGTGTTGTAACATGGAATAGCCCATTGAATAAGAATGGAGGGGGAGGAGCCAAAACCATCATTACAGATTAAGCCTTTTGATGTATTTTGAAGCATGTGAAGTAAGATTTAGAAAAAAGAAATGCTTTCAATTGAAGAGAACTTCATAAATCAGTTTTTAAGAGATGCTTTGGGGCCCCTGGGAATCTTGGGGCTAAGTGTTTGCCTAATTGTAGCTACGCCCCTGCTGTTAGGTTGGTAGACCAGGCTGAGGAAGAAAACATACGTGTATGATGTAATTATTTAGGCTCATGTTTAATTGTCTTCATTTGTTTCTTGTTGGTCTACTTGAGTTTCTGTAGTCCAACAGACACATGACTTTCAGGCCTTGAAGATTTGTTTTTCACCAGATTTGTTTTTGATTTTTGGCCTCGTGATCTGAGTCACGTTGAAAATATGTCACATATGACTCCTCTCCTCTCTGTTGCTCGTTGACCCAGTGCCGTCTCACTGCTGAAATACACCAGATGCATCTACAGTCCATCTCTTATTGGCAGAACTCGGATCTCGACTCTGAACGGCCCCGTACAGTGGGAGCCAGTAGTAAAATTAGTGACTCAGACAGGAGACGTTTTTTGAACCAGGCTGTAAACAGGTTAATTTCTGCTTTGTAAACGTCTTATTGTGGCTTGATGTGTATGAGACCTCCAGTATTTCAGGAGCCAGCTTCAAGCAGACTCTGGAGAAACAGCAGATTTTAGCACTTCAGCTTTGTCTCATATTCTTAAACTGGAGGTTGCTGCTTTGTGCTGTCATGTCCCAGGTAATACACAGTCACCCTATTTTTGACAGATGTGGAGCTGTGATGTATAAATTCAGCGAAGGAAAGATCGAGTGGGACTATAGACTGTAAAGACTTGCTCGGCTCGAAGTGAGGTTTCCACAAAAACTGCTCCCCCTGGTGGCTGGCTGTAGTATAGGTTAAAAATCCGGCTTTCCAGTCATTCCAGATGGGCTGTGGTCAAACTTTAAAAAATTAATACACCTGGTAGAAATGTTTCTCACGTCTGATTGTTGTGGTGATTTGAAGATATCATTTGGCTGTCTTGTATCCAAGTCCTCTTTTTTCTGAAAAGTTTCCTTTCATTAGTTATACGAGGTTAAAAATGAGTTTTACGTAACGTTTAACAATGATTTCACCGCTGCCATTCTCATGTATTTTTTTTTCAGGGATTGTAAAATATGTCAGGAAGTAGAGTCAGGAAGTGATTAGACTCTCAAAAGAAAAAAATATATATTATTTTTGTCACCCAGATCCACTCAGATTCTCCCAGAATCCCTCACAGTCTCTACTGCACAGACTCTGGCTCCAAACTGCTACAATGGCTGCGCCTGTGACGGGGAATTTTGGCTTCAAAACCGTATAATGATAAATGGCGGAGCCACACTGTCCACTCTATATACAGGCTATGAGTAGAACAGGAAGTCCTGATCAGTAACTATCTAAAAACACCCAAAGACTTTCAAAATAAAACAAACTGTGTCAAAATCAGTTTGTATTTAGCTTGACTTTGATGATTAATGGGCATGATGGGCAGAGCCAGACCAGGAGTCAACTGGTTTGAGGTTATACAGCCCAACATGGATGAAGAGAGACTTATTAATGGAGTGGGAAGCAGGAACTCCTTGGTCTGTGACTGCAGCAGCTTGTCGAACTGAACATGCAGCCCAGCTATGCTCATTATGTTGGTTTGTTGTTGTAGTCAAGATAAAGACCATTTGGTTTGGACACGTTTTGTTTTATTTTGAAAGACAATAATCGCTTTTAGATAGTTTCCGTGCAGACCCCCTGTCCCACTTGATCCACTTCTAACCCCTGTTTCCACCGAATGGTTCAAAGATTGTAGAGTGGACTGTGTGGCTCCACCATTTATCATTGTACGGTTTTAAAGCCAAAATGCCGCTGTCACAGGCGCCAGAGTCTGTGCAGTAGAGACTGTGAGGGATTCTGGGAGAATCTGAGTGGAGCTGGGTGACAAAAATAATATATTGTTTCTTTCAAGAGTCTAATCACTTCTTGACTCTACCTTCTGACATATTTTACAATCCATGAAAAAAATACACAAGAACGTCAGCTGTCAATCATCGTTAAACGTTACATAAACTTTGTTTTTAACCTCGTATAACTAATGAAAACAAAACTTTTCAGAAAAAAGAGGACTTGGATACAAGACAGCCAAATGATATCTTCAAATCACCACAACAATCAGACGTGAGAAACATTTCTACCAGGTGTATTAATTTTTTAAAGTTTGACCACAGCCCATCTGGAATGACTGGGGAGATGGATTTTTTTAACCTATACTGCAGCCAGCCACCAGGGGGAGCAGTTTTTGTGGCGTCAACGCTTCGAGATGACACACACTTTGATTTATTTTGAAAGCACCTGGATGTTTTCATGTGGTTTCTGTACATGACTTCCTGTCCAGGATCTAGTCTGAGTTAAGAGCTGAACAGAGACCTGTCTGATCTGGTGGCGTGACCGAGTGGAGCCGGATCGGAGACGCATCTGATGTATTTTGTCCAACAAAAACTTCCGGAAAGTGTTTACACTTGCAGCAGTTATGACTAAATTCCATCAGATCCTTGTTCGGTCTTTCTCCAGTAATGGAAGCTGGGTTGGTACATTGGTTTTTAAACGTTGGCACTGTCAGAGTTTCTCTTCTGTTTTAGTCAAATACTAAATTTCTGTAAATTTTTACATTTTTCTGAAACAAAATTCCATTTCTTGCTAAACTTCAGATTCTTTTTCTTTTCCTTTTTTCAGCTTAAATTTTGAGTTTTTAAGCTTTAACAATCCTGCTCCCAGTCCTGGTCCCTGTTGGGGTATTTATCTCCGGACATGACGCGGCACAGACTGGGGGCCGCGCGGCCAGCAGGCGGAGAGGTCGGGGGTCGACTCGTGGACATGTTGCGGTTTGTCTCGTCCGTTTTGACGACAACAATGACACACGGGGGGACGCAGATTTCCTCCTCGTTGACCTCCCTTTGTGCCCAGGCCGCAGACGTGACGCGGGGTCGGCTGTGATGTGGTGTTTTATGGGCTGCTGGCGGTGGTCTGTTGACCTCTGACCTCTGGCGGGTCACGGAGAAGAAAACAAACATGTGCTCCTTTTTTTTTCAATGGGCTCTAAATCACGAGGGACTGCTGCTGCTGCTGTTCCAGTTCATTAAATGGGTTTGAACTCCTGCTCTGTGGTCAAGATTAGTCAGCAGTGATGCAATGTGGAGGCCTGACACACACACACACACACACACACACACACACACGCTGAAGCAACAAGTCAGGAGAAACAGCTTCGAGTGTGAACAGCTCAGGTTTTCTGACTCTGCTCTTTTTTCTGCTACTTCCCCTAAATTATTGAGACATAAAAACAAAACTACAAACATATGATATTTCACTCCTCATGCAATAGATTTTACTTTTTAAGAATAAAAAAAAGTCTACGTTTCTTCAGTTGTGTCATATTTTGTCGTATTTTCCGTTCCTCAGCAGCCGTGATGCTCGCAGTCTGTGCAGCAGATTAAATCTCCTCCCTCCACGCTGAATTGTTTTGGCGTGCTGATGCAGCCTTTGACACGACAGCGCGGCAGAAATAATCCAGATAATTGACTTTAAAATTCTCATTAGGCCATCGCTCTGCAAACGCAGCGCAGCACCATCTTCTTTTCTACGCTCACAGTTCATACAGAAACATTCAAGACGCAGAGATTCAGATCTCGTCTCTTCTCAAAGTGAAATATCAGACAACAAACACATGAAACTCAAGCTGTCAGCAGAAACCACAGAGTTCACTCTGGTCTGACTGATTAAGGCCCAGAATTAATTAATTACTAACTAGGCAGAGCTGTACAGGTAGAAAACAAAAAACTGATTTTAGTTCTTCTTTTTCTGAAAATGGAAACTTCAGCTCGAGGAATCGAGGGTGTGACGTGAGTGTGTGTGGAGCCAAATAAATGTGTGTTTCACGGCCAGTGCATGAGGATAAGCAGCAATGCAGACAGAAAAAGGAAAGAAGAGCAAAAAAACTTCATGTAGGAGAAAGATTGAGCACATGCTAAAGGCTAGAGGTCAAGTTAAAGGCGAAAACGCAGGCTAAAAGCTAAAAGACAAGCTAAAGGCTGGAACGTGGGCTAAAGGCTAATAGATAAGCTCAAGGCTAAAACAAGAGTTAAGGGCTAAAACATTGTCTTAGGCTAAAACACAGGCTAAAGGCTGTTGGTACATTTGCTATAAGTTTAAACACAAGTTGAAAGCTAAAGCATAGGCTAAAGGCTAAAAACTGAATTTAACACCAAAACAATCTTAACGCTTATACGTGGGTGAAGTCTTGAGCATGAGCTAAAGGCTAAAACACAAGCCAGAGGCTAAAATGAAGGTTAAAACATGATGTAAAGGCTAAAACATGGATTGAAGGATACAGCTTGGGCTAAAGGTTAAAAATGAAATTGAAGACTAAAACATGAGCTAAGGGCTAAAACATGGGCTAAGGCTGAAAAACAAGCTAAAGTGCGAAACACGGGTCAATGCTGAAATATTTGCTAAAAGCTTAACCCAAGCTGAAAACTAAAGCATGGACTGAAGGCTAAAAGATGAGCTTAAGGCTAAAACACAAGCTACACGCTAAAATAGAAGTCGAGGGCTAGAACGAGAGCTAAAGGCTAAAACATGAACTAGAGGTTCAAATTAAGGTTGAAAGCTAGAACATGAGCTTAAGGCTTATACATGAATTAAAGTCTTCAACATGAGTTAAAGGCTAATTCATGAGCTTAAGGCTAAAACATGTGCTAAAGGCCTAAACATGATCTTAAAGCTAAAACTCAAGCTAGACCCGAAAGTAAAGGTTGAAGGCTAGAACATGAGCTAAAAGCTAAAATTAAGGCTGAAGGCTTATACATGAATTAAAGTATTCAACACTAGCTAAAGGCTAATTCATGAGCTAAAGGCTAAAACATGTGCCAAAGGCCTAAACATGAGCTTAAATCTAAAACTCAAGCTAGACGTTAAAATAAATGTTGAAGGGTAGAACATGAGCTAAAGGCTAATTCATAAGTTAAAGGCTTATTCGTGTGCTAAAGGCTGAAACATTAGCTTAAAGCTCAAACACAAGCTAGCAACAACTTTTCCCATGATGCAAAGGGACTCCTGTCATAGATCTATTGTTCGAAACTTGAAATCAAGCAACACAGATCCTCAAAATAAAACTAAGAACTCCAGGTCTTCAGGAAAAAGTCAGATTTTGCTTTTCTCAGCGTAACTTTTCCGGCCATGTGGAGTCTCTTAATGAACTTCCGTCCACAAACCGCGTCAGATTCTTGCTCTCCTGGAAAAAATGACTCAGCCACAAAACCTGAGATCTTTGATTTGGTGACTGTGAACAGGCAACACAGACTCTGATCCAGGGATGATGAAGACGAACGATCAGGAGATGGTTAAAGTTTGAGCAGTTTGGAGGAGGCAGAGGAGCCGAGGAGTAAAGATCCTCCTCCTTTAGATCAGCAGGAACATTTCTTCCTCCTCTCAGACTCTGTCCTCAAAACTCAACGTCTAAACATCACAAAACTCTACAGACAGACGACGGACACGTCTCTGAATCATCTGAGCGCTCTGAATAAAACACTTTTCATACAAGTCACTGAGCATTTCCTGTTCCTCAGCACGATACCACCCACAACCAGGGGACGCACAAAAACCTGACATGAGGAGGCCGCCACGGGTCCAGGATCTCACGCAGGAATTAGCACGACCACGTCTGAGACCACGTCTGAGCTGCCGGTCTCTGTTACCTTTTGCCTCGGTGTGGCCTGGCGAAGCGGCGCTGAGACAAAAGCCGGTTTGTGGGTGAAGTTTGGGGGTAAACGGCGGTGTGGGGTGCGTTTGTTGTGAGGGTGTGGCGCGGCTGTTAAATCGCAGACACTGACAGTCGCCTTGAACTTGAACCCCCCTCGGCTCCCCTTGACCTTCGCTCTTTTCCCGTGCTCCTCTCTGCCCTCTGCGGCGGTGGCGGCCTTTGTTGAGCTGTCGGCATTAACTCTTCGCGCTCCTTCTCTCTCATCCTCCCCCCGTCACTCCAACACTCACTGCTCCATCTTTGCTGGGGGCCAAACCCTCTCCTCCTCCTCCTCCTCCTCCTCCTCTTCTTCACTCACTTCCCCCTGTGTGGCTGATTTTTAGGGTACACCCATCTGGTCTGTGGCAAACGCCCCAGTGGGGAATTTTGTTTTCCCAGAATGCTAATCTGACCCGAGGGGCTTTGATTCCCACATTCTGGGATCAGGGATTTATTCTTTTGTTTTTGACGGAGGAGCTCGCTGGATTCCTGTCGTCCTGAGAAACTCGCTCCAACCTCTGGAGGAGAATCTCAGATTCATGTGGATCATAAATCCACAGAGGTCCAAGGTCCAAGGTCCAAGGTGGCGCTATCGTCGCTTTGCTACTTGTGTCACACACAGAGGATGGAAATGAAAAAACTCAAGGCCCCACGATGCTACGCTGGACAGTTTAAACCGTAAACATCAGAATAAAAACTAACAGTATGGTATGAAAGAATAAACTGTGTGTAAAATATCAAAAGAGAAAGGAAACATTGGTGCAAAAATAAGAAAAATGGAAATAAAGGTGCAACACAACTTGAAGTACAAAAAAAAAAAATTAGAGTTAACTGATATGAACTCAAATATCTGAGCCACAGTGAAAAAGCTCTGATGAAATCCCAGTTTTGTAAAGCTCCCACCAAAGTTCAGGATCAGGATCTGGACAGATTTGAACATTTTATATATATTTTTTTTTTTTTTTGCCTGAGACTCTGCTCCTGTTTTAGTGTCCTACTCTCCTGAGACCTGGAGGAAAAAAAGTGTTAAAACTTTTGATTTTTCTGCCTTTTTTTTCTTGGCTCACTTCTGTCAAAGTCATCCAGGAGCTAAAAAAAAACCTACTTTATCTTTAAAATAAAGACAATTAAAGAGTCTCAAATTCCAAACAAAGTAAAAATCCAGTAAATGATCATGTAAAAGTTTTTTGTGTTTTTAAAATTGTACATGTGATGACTTAATTTTTTTATTTTTTCAATTTAAAAAAATTGTAACATCATACATTTCATAAATTTGCAAAATTAATGAAATTTCAATGAGCTGTAAGATTTTATTAAATGTTTGAAATTTCAAAAACTAGCAAAATAAAAAAACAGTGAAGAACCCCCCCAAATTTTTGAAAATTCAAAAAATAGCAAAAATGTCATATATTTGCAAGAAATTATAATTCTGAAAATTTGCAAAATAAAATAAATAAATAAATAAATAAAAATGCCCCCCCCCAAAAAAATAAATAAATAAATAAATAAATAAATTAAAATGGGACCCCCCCCCCAAAAAAAATAAAAATAAATAAATAAATAAATAAATAAATAAAAAGAAATTGCTGAAATTTCACATTTTTGAAAAAAGGAAATTGTTATTAAAAAAAATTACTTAATTTTTTAAAAGAAAGAATGGAACAATTAGGAAAACTGGACAAAAACTGTTTTTAATTGAATTTTTATGATTTGCAAATATGGCTTGAAAAAAATAAAAAAAAACTTGCAGAACCTTTAAAAATTTCAAATATTTGCCAAAAAATGTAATTATAAAAAAATTCTCAATTTAGAACAAGAATGGAAAAATATAGAAAATTGGACAAAGAAAATTAAAAAATGAAGTTTTATTTTATGGAAAATGGCTTCAAAAAAAAAATTCCAAAACCTTTTAAAAATCAGACTTTTTTTCTTAATCCAAAAAATGTAAAGTAATTGAAATGTAAAAATTTGAAAAAAAAAAAAAAAATACTTTTTTGACAGAAGTGATGCATATTGAGTTCAACTAAATGTTAACACAGGATTTTATTTAGTGTCAGTGTCTTTAATCATCAATACCCTCTGGAAGAAAAATAACTATTCTTAATTTAAATGATATTTTTTAAAGCTACAAGGAGCCACTGCAAAGGAGTCAAAGGGCCACATGAGGCTCCAGAGCCACAGGTTGAAGACCCTTGGTTTAGATGTAATAGAAACCTGACTAATGACCAGGCACCAACTTTACTCTGAAGCTGGTTTTGGAGGTTTGAGCTTGAAGTAAACTGGAGTTTTTTCCATCTGAGTTTCTCTTTTATCAATCTCTCAGTAAAAGTCTGTCCCTGGTTTGAACCGTGTTCCCCTTTAAATCCTGTGAACCCTCTCTGACGTTTGACCTCTGACCTCTCCATGTCCTGTAAACTGATTCTACACGACTGTAAAGCTCATTGAGCTCCTGTCTGTCCCCTGTTTGCTCCTCTTTATGGGCCTCCTCCTCCTCCTCCTCCCAGCTCCTCCATCTCCCAGGAGCTCTGCCCTCATTGTGTCTCCCAGCATTATCTCTGTTTTTACCTTTTTGTGGTTTTGAGAGCTTTGTCTCCAAAATTAGGACCTGTCACCGATCAAACAGCGATGCAGCTTTCAGAGGATGTACATCACGTTTCTGTGCGGTGCATCCTGGAGCTGTACGCAGAGAGGAGCAGGAGGAGGAGGAGGAGGAGGAGGAGGAGGAGGAGGAGGAGAGGAGCCGAGTGATTTAATCTGCTAATTTTTCTCAGGTCTTTTGGCTGTTGACAGGCAAGTGTAATGGTCCTTCAAGTAATGGAATCAGCCACTCAAGCAACACACACACACACTCACACACACACACACACAGACAGGAGTACACTGTGCGGCTCACAGACGCATGCACACACATTCAGCGCTGAAAGCACGCCTGCTTTGCATATGAATGACATCACGGTAAAGTTTTCTGGGGAGGTTTTGGCGGTTGGGGAGGACAGAGGGGGGACGTGGTGCAGAGGAGCGCCCTGAAAGGGAAACATTAGTCAAATCACTTCCCGCTTCAGTCACCCGGCCCGGCCACACTACTTGACATTCCACAACAGAGCTGCTCGCCTTCAACACAAGCATCCTCAGTGATCCGGACTCACCGGCCTCGGCGTGCTCGACGGGCCCAGAGTTCCCCCTCGCCTCTCTGAGTTTTCCTCCTCCAGCTCAGAGAGTCTGCTGCTGCTGCTGCTGCTGCTGCTGCTGCTGCTGCTGCACGCCGAGGAGATCTAAGCTCAGTGTTTAAGAGCGATGAAGGACAGGTGTCGTCAGGTGGAGGGAGTGTGTCAGAGCTGTCAGGTTAAAAACTTTACACGAGTCAAACTCTGCCGCCTCAAACACTGGATGAGCTCCAATCTGATCTAAAAAGTTGTAACCTTATCATTTTACTTACTCATATTTGTTGATATTTTCATTGCATTTGGACAGCAAGAGGAAGAAAAAAGGTTGCAGAGCTGCAAATATTGGTCTGCTTACCTCCCCACACTGCAAAAAACTGAAACCTTATCGAGTGTTTTAGACTTATTTTCAGAAGAAAATGTCTTTTTAGACTTAATATGTGCCAGATTTACCTGACCGGTCCAGAAAAATGTATGATTTCAAGTTATTTGAAGACAAAAATGAGGTTAAAAAAGTGAGAAAAATTTACCAATGGATTAAGAGGAAAGTTTCTTGTATTGTATTTAGTTTCAAGCAAATTTTTTAACAAATTTCTCAGATTATTTTTTGCTTGTTACAGCAATTCAGACCTCATTTTGTCTTAAAACAACTTGAAATAATTAATTTTCTGGACTGACAAGTTGAATGTGGCTCAAATTAGAGTATAATAACACATTTTTTTCTGAAAATGATACAAAAACACTTGCAGGATTCTGTTCATGATCATCGTCTGCAGGTCAGAGGTAACCATCCTGCCATTCAGCGATGACAGAGAAATGTGTTGAAGTTTGGGGCTCCTGTCTTCTGCAGGTTGGACTCTTGGTCTGAAGATCACGTGTTTGTGTTTTGAAGCTTGAATTTGTCTTTAAAGATGCAGAGACTCTGGAGCAGCTGAGTGTGTTTGTTACAGAGGGATCATGGATCATTCAGAGCAGTGGTTCTCAAACTTTGTTCAGTGATGTTCACTCCATGAAGAGATTTTTTTGTCTGTCGAGTTTCCTCAACAAGAACCGATCAGTTTCAGTTGGAAAAAAGATGCAGAAACAAACATTCTTACTTACTTTAACTTTGTTGTTAACCCTGAAAGTCATGACTGGATAGGCACCAAACTTTTCAACTACATCAGCTATAAAACAAAAAACAACTAAAGACGAGTTAGAAAGAAAAGACTTGTGCTCATAGTAATAATTGTTTGTTGGTATTGGAGCAAAGAGCTGCTCTCAAACCAAAATAATTAGTTTAACAATTGATAAAAAAAAAAACATTTCTTGAAAAAAAAGACATGAACTTAATTTTAGATAAAAGTTTTGCTGAAAAAGTGTTGGCCTCATGCCACTGTTGGATAATTTCTCCCCACAGAAAATCTCTGGTGGGTCGCAGGCTGTGGACATAAATCTGATTAAAGCATATTCCACAAAATTTCACCATTTCTGGCTTTGCCTCCTTTAACACTGCTTCATAATAATAATAATAATAATAATAATAATAATAATAATAATAATAATAATAATAATAATAATAATAATAATAATAATTTATATTTTTTTAAGTATTTTTTATTATTGTTTTTTAATGTATTTATTTTGAATATTTACAGAACTTCCCAATTCCAACTAAGTATTTGTTTGCACAACATAATAACATATAACTTTGGATTTGATTTATTTGATTTATTTAAGGATAGCCCCTTGGGATGTACCATCTCATTTTCCAGGGGGTCCTTACAACACAAACACAGTCATTGATCATACAAGATCATAATAAAACAAAAACTTATACATAATCAAAGATTTTAAATACAAAGATATAAACACCACACACACACACACTGATTCACACTTCAAGCTTCCTGAAACCCCCACCAACCTGGCAATAATACACAATATATGTGCATATATGTGCATATATATATATATATATATATATATATATATATATATATATATATATATATATATATATATATATATATATATATATATATATATATATATATATATATATATGTGCATATATACATACATACATAAACCCAATACAATGCATACCCACTGGTGTTCATGATATCTTGACACAAAATAAGATACAAGAATCACAGGCACAACAAAAAAGAGTCCAAACAGAAAAACAAGAACAGGACGTTTGACAAAGACGAAGTTAAGATCAACTAAACACATGAAGAACGGAAAATTTAAGGAAGACAAAAAGTGATGAAACAAAGGAAAAAAGTAAAAGAAGTAAATGACATATATACAAAAAGGAGTGAGCAGAAACCAAGTTTAACTTTCACCCCTTTAGCTAAACAAACACATAAACAATATCTACATATCTATGCCCATATGTGCTAATTTACATATACACATATTCATTCATACATGCGAACACATGCAACTATATATAGATATGCGAACACATATAAACAAATATACATAAACACACACATTCAAGTTGGCTTCTCCGCCTCTCATTGCCATGCATCGCCATTTAATTATTGGTTATAATCATTAATTATCCACTGTACTCTCCAAATATCTTTTTTTTTTTTCAACTTTTCTTTTTTGACCTGGTTGATATTTGGACTTTGCTTGAGTTTCTCACCTAGACTGATACTTTAACCAAAATGCTAGTTTTTGTGTTGTTATGGCGTGAGGGAGACTCTTATTTTGGCGGGGTTTAAAGGGATCCAACAACTTACAGGATGTAATATTCAGTTAATATTTGATTTAAACATTGACTGAATACAAAGTGTTAAAGAAATTTTTCTTGATTGTTATTTTTTGAACAAACATGTCTCTAATTTTACTTGCCCTCGTTTACCCCCAGAGGGTTGAGATCCACTGATTTAGTCAATCTCATACCCAGCGTTAAGAAGCCATGATATTCTGCTTCTTATTTCTTCCTTTTTTTTTGCAGAAATGAAGTAAAAACTTTCTGTAACTTCATGCACAACTTGCTGTTTCAGCTGTTTCCAAATGTGCTCATTCCTCTTGCTATTTTCATCAATTCCTGATTGTTTCACACAGACGATGACTTTCTAAATTTTTGGTTTGGAAAGCAGCAGAACTCTTAAAAAAATTAAGTTAGATTCTCTAAAGATGTTGTTTCTTAAAGTTTGAAGAGTTGTTACAGCTCTTTAACCCCATAAACGTCTGAAACGCTCCTTTAAAAATGTGAAACCTGCGTCTGAGTTTAAGAATAAATTTGATCAGAAACATTAACGCCGTTGAACGTGACGATCTTCCCGGGTTCAGAGCATGTGAGGTATTTCAGCGTTGCATCATGGAGCTCACACGCTACAGCTGTGAGGAAGTTTAATCTGAAACATTTCATCAGAATTCATAAAAGGATCCTTTGTGTGTGTGAAATCCTAATCTGCAAAGCTGCAACCACAGCCTCCAGATAAAAATAAAACTCTCTGAAGGAGGACGTATGGAGCAGGAGGAGCAGGAGCAGGAGCAGGAGGGAGGTGCATGAAGTGAAATCAGCTGCAGGAGAAATGTGACAAACTCTGGGTCAAACCCAGACTCAGGTTTACCCCCTTTGACCAGGACTGGAGGTTTGGAGGGCTGAATTTTCTGAAAAAACAGTATGAAAAAATATTCAAAATTACATCAAATCATGTACCTCTCTGGAGTTATCATCTGTGCACTAAAGCAGCCTCTAAAACACGCTAAAGTGCCTCTTTAAGCCAAAGCAGGAGCTAATGTTTCAGCTTGAGAGACAAAACACATCAAAGTGCCTCTTTAGAGCAAAAGACTTAAGTGCCTCTTGCACAAACCAAAATTCACACTCAGATTCCTTCCAAAACGTGTGTTAAGTGCCTTCTTGAGCTTCAGCTAGCTTTAGCATACCAGTTTGAGATCTAACACGCACACTTAAGTACTTTTTTCAGAGCTACTCTGTGCGATCAGTGCCCTCTTGGAGTCAAATGTACGCTTAAGTGCCCTTTGAAATGCACAAAAAGTGGCTTCCTAAGCCAAAACTAGCACTAAAGTGCCAGCTTGAGAGCAACAACACACTTTAGTCCCCTCTTTCACAGGCAGAACTGCTCGCTAAGGTGACCTCCAGGGTGCGAAAATGTGGGTACATTGCCTTTTTGGGCCAAAACACACTTGAGTGGCTTTTGGGAGCCAGATCACCCACTTAAATGCTCTTATTGGCGGGCCAAAATGCACACCAAGATGGCCTTTTTGGTAGGTTAACACACACTCAAAATACTCTTAAAAGGCGCATGAAAAAGTGCCTCTTTGGGGCCAGAGCATAGACTTCTGTGGCTCTTGTATGGGCCAAAATGCACACCAAGATGCCTTCTAGGGAGCCAAACACACTTAAGTGTACAGGCAAACATGCACACCAAGCTGCCCTTCAGAGTGCAAAATGTGGGTAAAGTGGCTTTTTTGGGGTTAAAATGCATGCTTCACTGCCATCTTTGGGGCCAAAACACACTTAAGTGGGTCTTTAGGGGCAGAATGCACACTTAAGTTGCTCTTGCGTAGGCTAAGATGCACACGAGGGGTTCTCCTTGGGAGCCAAAACACACTTAAGTATCCCCTTGCGTAGGCAAAAACACAAGCTAAGGTGCCCTCCAGAGCACCAAAACGTGAGAATGGTGCCTATTTTGGGGCCAAAATGTAAGCTTCACTGCCATATTTGGGGCTAAAACACACTTAAGTTCTTTCACAGGCAAGCAAAATTGCACACTAAAATGCCCGCTTGGTTGGGAGCCAAAGTACACTGCAGTGTCCTCTTGCACGGGCAAGAATGCAGTGCCTCTTGGGGGCCGAAACACCCACTCTAAGCTCTCTTGCGAAGGCCAAAATGCATGCTATAGAGCACCAAAACGTAGGTTAGGTGACTCTTTTGGGGCCAAATTGCAGGCTAAACTACCATTGGCTAAAACACAATAAGGTAGCTCTTGGGAGCCAAAACAGGCTTAAGTGCCCTCTTGCACAGGCAAAAATGCGTGTTAAGGTGCCCTGCAGAGCACCTAAACATGGGTAAAGTGCCTTTATAGGGGCCAAAATGCATTCTACACTGCCATCTTGGTGGCCTAATCCCACTTATGCGCCTCTTAGAAGGCCAAAACACACACACCTAAGTCACTCTTAATGGGCCCAAATGCACACTTAGATGCCTTCTTGTGCGGGCAAAAATGCACGCTAAGGTGCCCTAAAGAGGGCCAAAATGTGGATTGAGTGCCTTTTTGGGGGTCAAAATGCAATTAAGTGGCTCTTCGGGACCAGAACTTAATTGGCTCTTGTGTGGGCCAAACTGGCCCACACAAGAGCCAACTATGTGTGGGCCAAACATGTTCAGGTGCCCTACAGAGCACCTAAACATGGGTAAAGTGCCTTTAAAGGGACCAAAATGTATTATTCACTTCCATCTTGGGGGCCAAAACCCACTTATGCGCATCTTAGAAGGCCAAAACACACACACATTTAAGTGGCTCTTGTGTGGGCCAAAATGAACACTTAGATGCCTTCTTGGGAGCAAAAACACATCTTGCTGCCTTCTTGCGTGAGCAAAACTGCGTGCTAAGGGGCCCTACAGAGAGCCAGAATGTGGTCAAAGTGCCTTTTTTGGGGCCCAAATGCATGCTTTAATGCCAGCTTTGGGGCTAAAACACACTGAAGTGGCTCTTGTGTAGGCCAATATGCACACTAAGGTTCCACCTTGGTAGCAAAAACACACTTAAGTGCCTTCTTGCACAGACAAAAATGCATGCAAAGGTGCCCTCCAGTGTGCCAAACGTGGGTTAAGTGCCTTTTTGGGGCCAAAATGCATGCTGCACTGCCATCTTTGGGGTTAAAACACACTTAAGTGGCTCTCATAGGGAGGCCATAATGCACACTAAAATATCATCTTGGGAGTCAAAAAACACTTAAGTATCCTCTTGTACAGGCAAGAATGCACGTTAAAGTGCCCTCCAGAGTGCCGAACGTGGATAAAGTGTCTTTTTAGGGCCAAGATACACACTTCACTGCCATTTTTAGGGCTAAGACACACTTTTGTGGCTCTTCAGGGCCAGAATGCACACTTAATTGGCTCTGGGGTAAAAATTCATTTTAAGGTGCCCTCCAAAGTGCCTTAATCTGGGTAAAGTGCCTTTGTAGGGGCCAAAATGCATTCTACACTGCCATCTTGGTGGCCTAATCCCACTTAAGCGCCTCTTAGAAGTCCAAAACACACACACTTAAGTCACTCTTAATGGGCCAAAATGCAATTAAGTGGCTCTTGGGGGCCAGAACACACACTTAATTGGCTCTTGTGTGGGCCAAACTGCACGCTAAGAGGCCCTCTTGGCAGCCAAAACACAATTTAGTGCCGTCCTTGTTGGAAAAACACTCTACACAGCCCTAACCTGTCAACACACTGTCAAAAACAGGCAGAATTAAGTTTCCTTTTCAGATTTTGTTACTTTTTCCGCCCCTGACCTTCGAACTGTGACGCACGCCGCCGATGCTTTATTACTGTCAGATCCTTGATGATGAATTTAGATAAAATACAAACAATTAAAGCAGGTTTTAAGTGTTTGTGGAGCTCAGTCTATTACAGAAATTACATTAATATAAGCTTTTCACACACACACACACACACTGTATTTATCATACTTGTGAGGTGACGTTTTGCAGAACGCTGCACCTCTGAAACCGTCTGAGGCCATTTTGTCCTCGCTCATTGAACAGTTGCCGGGCTGCGCCGCTGTTGGAGGCGTTGGGGGTGGAGGGGGTGGAGGAGGGGGACAAAAAGAAGGTGGACAGATCTGGACGGACGCCCACTTTTTCTTGGCACTGACCAACGCTCGCATCTAAAGACACACACATCCTCTGTCCTCGCCACCAAACAGTTTCCCTCCAAAACGGCGCACAGAATGGCGTGCTGGGGGAGCATTCCTGCATACCAATGACCGATCTGAGGAGCTGCTGAAAGGAGCAGCAACCCCAGTTCCTCCACCTTGGACGTGGACCAAAACCCGCCATTTCCCACCTCGGACCCCCTCTGACACCGGCCCTTGTGTGAATGTCGATCAATTGTTGCGGCCTTTCCATTTTCCAACAACCGCTCGGACGCTGGTGTCACCGCGGCGCCATCTTGGACTCTGGGATGTCGGGAACAGCCATTTTGTGTCCCGAAGAAGCCACACCCTTTGGAGTGTGTGTGTGTGTGTGAGTGTGTGTGAGCCCTCCTGTCCTTCAGGGGCGGAGAGTAATGGCGTGTTCAGGGACTGGTTTTTGCGAATGAGCGCGAGCTGCTATAACTTAGACTCTGATCCAACATGGCTGCAAATGACAGGCTGCTTGTTCGCCGTCACTCCAGCTCGCTCCAGTGTGCTTAACACTGACACTCAGTTCATTAAGGCCTATAGAGCCCGGCAAATGCAAGTCGCCTCTTGGCAGCATGACAAAAACTGTGAATCAGATTATGAGGGGCCGTAACGCCGCCAAGAAACACTGAGGGAGAGTTGTCACGGAGGGCCGGCGCTCTGGATGTAAACGCAGGGGACATAATGTAATTGCAGGCTGCCCCGGTTAATAAGGGCAGTGTAATATTTGCGTGGCGCTGCTGTTTATGTGTACTACGGCTCATTTGGACGCACGGCGCGGCTGTAAACAAGAGGAGAGCGCCTCGTAAAGCCTCGTAAAGCCTCGCCGCCACGCACCGACGACGCAGACACCCAAGGGGGCTGCGTTTGGCGTTCAAAAACCTCTTTCACAGCTTCACTCCAGACTTCATAAAAGAAGGAAGGAGCTGCCTGATCAACCTGTACAGTAACGGGTTACATTTCATTTGTTTTACAGTGGGATTCCCTCCTTTACATGACAATGCTAATGAATTGTGAGAGGCCCATATGTCGCCGCCGCTGCTGCCGGCGCGTTCGCCATATGTGGTGTCAGACAGGAAGGCACGCAGGGGGAAGCGTTGTGCGCAGATTACACTCGTCGAAGCGCTCTTTGTTTCACCTAACATCAGGTTAATGGCGTCTCTTTGGATGCTTCGTTTAAACCGCGACAAAGCGACGACAACGAGGGGGTCGAGGTTTTCTCACAGAGCAGCTTTTGTTTGATTCATTCCGACAGTCGACGCCAAACAGTACGGGAAATAAACCCACATCCCTGATGGTGTTTGTGGAGCGGTTTGATCTCAGAGGAGCTGTGATAATCTTTTTCATTTGGCTGTAACATCCAAGACGTGACGGCCATGAAAACATTTCAGAAAGCTGCCAGCTGAGGGTATATTTAGCTTTTTTAGCACGCCGTCTCCCTCGATACACATATTTACATCCCTGCTTTTCAAAATAAAGCTCCAGCACCCATGATTCCTTGTTTTCATGTAAACTTTTATTAGTATTCCTACAGTTTTGCATACAAAGGCACATGTGGTGAACACTCAGATTGCATAACACAAACATTTCTGCTTATATAAAAACACAAAGAGAGCACAGCTGAATAGATACGTTTGATTGGAGATTTAGTGCAACTGATTTAATTATTTCAGACCTCGATTCATGCTTTTCATGATACCAGAAGAGCAGAAGAGGACTTTTTTTCTCTCTCCTAAAGATTAAAAACATAATTTCAAGCTTATCCAGGCAGATAAGTAATTGTCTGGAGCACTGGGATGTGCATGATTATCAAAAGAATACATTTTCTAAATTAGGCCGAGATAGTCTCCGTCGAATCAATCGCAGAGAGCTCAGCAAAGACGTCGTAGATTGTTTAAAGTCATATTTAAAAGATTTGCATAGATTATCAATCGTAATAAAAAAAATTTGCCACTTCCCGAAAATTAATATAGAATGAATTAGTCTGCGATAGTACGCGCTTTATTGCATTCGAGTGTGTGTGTGAGTGAGAGTGTGTGTGCTAATGTCAAGGACAGGAAATTAAGGCAGTGTTTGAAGCCAATGTATTTGTCATGTCTCACACACACACTCATAGATGTAGCAGGTAAAAAAAAAACCTGCATCAGGAATCTGTAAATACGTGTGTGTCATTGTCACAATGTTTGAAGGAATGTTTCAAAACTTGTAGCCCAAAAATAAAAAACACACAAGAGATTTAAAAAAATTGTAAAAAACATAAAAAAGACTCAATCCGTCTGGGGTTTGAGCAAAAATTAAAAATGAAACAGTTGCATAGAGTATAAAGACGACAGCTCACTCCTTCGCCGGTGTGTCAGCCAGACACACGGAGCTGTCCAATCGCAGTGCAGTTTTATTCACTGCTGCCGTGGGTCGCACATTCACGTGTCTTTGAGTCCTAGCAACTATAACCAAAGAGAAACAAAACTAAACGTGGGCTACAACTTGGCGAATATCACCTACAGGTTAGTCGAATACATTATTACATCATACAGGAAAATATGGGCAACAAACGTGAAAAAAAAAGAGTTAAATTGAAGCCGCAAGAGGTAATAAGCGGGCCTCGCCAACTGCATTTGTGTTGTACTTTCAGCAAAAAACAACAGCGCTAATGTACTTAGGCTGTGACACTGAACATGTGTGTGTGTTTTCGTCCAGATCTGACATTGCTGGAAAACCATGACCTTTGACCTCTTGCTCTGGCCACGCCCCTTGAGTTAGAAAAATTCTGTTCATGACTTTTGATCCTCAGTGGGTCTACTATACATTTACCAAATTTGAAGAAGATCAGACACTGTACTGATCTGACACTGAAAGTGTGTGTGTGTGTGTGTGTTTTCATCCAGATCTGACGTTGCTGAAAAAAACATGAACTTTGACCTCTTGCTCTCGCCATGCCCTTTAAATTAGAAATATTCTGCAAATACCTTTTCATCCTCAATTGGTCTAGTACATATTTACCAAATTTGAAGAAGATCAGAAAAATTCTCTGGGAGAAGATCGTTGTGATGTGTACCCTAGAAATCACCAGAAATCGCAAAAGAATGGAAATTCAACGTTAATTTGTCGGCTTCCTGTTGGGATTTCAGCATGATGATAAGAGACTTTTTTGTTGGTGGTGTCATGATGTTTTCACACACAAAATTTCAGGCATGTAGGTAAAAGTGTGTAGAGGGGCTGATTTTTTTTGTCAGATTTTTGTGCGGCAGTGGCGCCATTTCATAGGAAACTACTGGAAACGTAAATGCTTTTGTGGCTCAGTGCCTTCATGTGTATATCTCAAGCTGAAGGCACACAGTGTGGGGTTAAAAAAGCAGGAAAAACAAAGAAATAAAAAAACAATATCAAACACAAAAACATCAAAAATCAGATGTTTCAATTCGTCCACCATGAAAATGTTAAAAGAATCTTCACAAAAGTCCCAGTCCACCAGGAAGTCTCCTCAGCATCTTTTAAGAGATGCAAACAGCACAGAGGTTTCCAGATCAGCAAGCAGATTGTTTTGGTCGAGACCCGGCTGCAAGGAGGAGCAGGTGTCCCTCGTGTTCATCGGCTTCCCTTCACCAACACCTGCAAAACACAGAGAAATGACATTAAGACACAGTTTCAGTTCCTCCCTGTGAGCCCAAACACACAATCATGTGAATGTCAAAACAATTACACGAGACATCAGCGAGTAAAAGAGGAAAAAATGAAAAACCCTGTCCTCAAAAATCACCTCCTCTCTGTGCCCTAAATCTGGCGTCTTTAAGCGCAGCTCGCCGCAGCAGCTGATGAGGGATTGAGGCTGAAGTTGAAAGGCCTTAACGGGCGCCTGGTACGCTACGAGCCGCTAATACAAAGAGGAAGCATGTGACACACCCTGAGCTGAGCCGAGATGGACTTCTGAAGGCAATCAAACCGCTTCTGGTTACATTTTTCAAGCAGCTCAGACGAGGAACTTAAAATATTACAGCTGGGTCAGCGGGTGCGGAGTGACCCCCTAACGCAGATTCTGCAGAAATCAACAAGCGGTGGTGCTAATTGGCATCGCCCGAGCTGTTAGCAGAGAGTGTGTTCGATGACGCTCTGACGTCCTGGAGGAAGAGGTGAGGGATGAGAGGGAGCTGGAAACAGAGGGGGAGGGGCTTCCCAGGCAGTTTGGGGTAGTGGTGTCGCGTTGAGTTATTGGCATCATGGTCTTGTTTTGTTGAGAGGACTACAGTGAATAAGCTTGTTAATGGTAAATTTACAGCCCCAGCATGTGGCCCAATAAAACCAGGGGATAGAGGGGATGATGATTGTGATTTTGTGTGTGTGTTGAGGAGTGTGTGTGTGTGTGTGTGATGGGGATGAGGATGGAGGAGGAGGGGTGTAGTTAGAGAAAAGTGGAAGGCGCCGGTAATTAAGAGTGTAAAAGAGTGTGAGAGAGGCGCGCACCGCTCAAAGCAAACTTTGAGCCGGGATTCCTCACTTTTTATTTATGCACCCCCATCCCTCTTCACTCTCTCCCCCGCTCTTTACTCGTCTCCCCCTTTTCTGAATGAATAGCTATCACAGTGCCACGGTGTCCCCCTCCCCTGAGCCCTTTCTCAACACCCCCTCCTCCAGGACGGCGCTGAATAGGGAGCCGAATTGAGCAAACAGTCAGGCTGTCAGCTCAATAGGAGGTCTGGCCGTGAACTTGAAGTCCTTCCCAGGCCCCCAGCCTCACATTAAGGAGGGAGGGGTGTGGGGGTTGCGGCCAGACTTTTTGGGGGGCCCCTTACGTGCCAGTGTTGCGGGGACCCCTGCCACAGAGGTTCCCAAGGCTGGTGCTCCTGCAGGAGCGATGGGGGCAGGGTGCCCCAGCTGCCTGCCTGCTCCCCTCCCTCTGCAGCTCAGTCTGGGCAGGAGGGGTGCTGACGGGACAGTGTCTGCTCCCCTGCCCAAAGCTCCTCAGACCCTCACACACACACACACACACACATCCAGACACAAGCTGCTGGCCGTGCCCACCCCCTCACCCTCACCACGACGAGCTCCCAGCCCTCCCAGGCTTCTCATCATCTCATTAGCCAACGCCAGCCACTCCACTGTCTACTGTGTGCATTGTTTTGGGCTCTGCATAATTTACACAGTAAATTGAGAGCGGCCCCGGCCCCCTTTCTGCTCAATCTACCACCTGTTTATGGAGGCCGTGCCGTGATTAGTGACACAGTTACTGCAGCACTTCTCAGGAAAGCCAAGCGACGCCTCCGCTTTAAAGCTGCATCAAAAATATCAACACGAAGGTTTTGGCGGGACCTCGATTGGAAACTCTTACACCAAACATCAGAGAATCTTAGACCCTGAAGTCCCCTCCAGTCCCTCCTCTCACCTTGACCCAGGAGGGATTATTAGCTTTCCTTTGCTAGCATCTTGGACCTCAAGTTAGCATCATCTCTCTGACCTCGTCACCAACACACACACAAACAAAGGGAGCTCTCTCTGTTGGGAGGACAATGGCGTGCATTGTTTACGCACCGCCTTGCTTAATCAAGCCCAGCCGATGCTAATTGGTGTTTTGGTTTAAGCGGGTTTCAAAGTTGGGAGCTCCTCAGTTGGAATAATGCTGCGCTGTGTAACGAGTTCGCTCGGGGAGAACAATACTTGACTTGTTTAGGCAATCGACTTTCCCCCAACAGTGGCCACTCGCACAAAGAGGAGCGGAGGCTTTCTTACGTGGACTTCCACTTCTAACTTCTTCACCATCTTGATTATCAGTTGGTTGCTGCTTGTCCCTAACCCTAACCCTGATCCTGACCCTGATCCTGACCCTAAACCAGATCCTGTTCCCGACCCTAACCGTGTATGAGGATGTGAAGGGTATCACCACCTTACGCTCCAAAGATGCTCCTTCAGGAAAACCTTCAGTTTTCATTCGAGTTTGTTTGTCGTGGTGACATCTGTAATTCTGTGACACCCGTACTCCACGACTTGGCTCGTATTTTCAAAATGGCACCCGCCGTCGCCGCCATGTCATGGCACACACACACACACATGTGAGGATGGCACGAGAATTCCCAAACGGGAAAGAAAACATGGCGCTGCAGAGGACAGATGCCCGCTGAAAGCCTCCTGAGAGAGGCATTGAGAGCAGAGTGATTTAATGTGAACACACATACAACACTCGCTCCGCCCACATCAGCTCGCCGCCCTCCCCTGCCCGCCTGCCCGCCCGTGTGAAGGATGCAATTAACAAAAATATCCGAGGTGATTAAAACAGGGGGGGCGATAGTTTGCTGGGGAAGGAGGATGGAGAGGATGGAGGGAGTCGGGGAGTGGGGGTAGTGGTGGTGGTGGCGCCGACTGGAAAGATGGCGGGCGCAGTGGGTTCGGAGTTACCTGCATTCACTGGTCCTTCCACTTCCATTTCATGCCAGCGTTGCTCTAAGATGGTGGCAAGGGCTGCGTCTCGTCGTACAGGAAAAAGGGGCAGTCTGCTGAGGATGGAGCGAAGGAGGAAGGGAGGAGGCGATGCAGAGGAGGGCGAGGAGAGAGGGAGGGCAGAATCAACAGCAACCCCTCCTCCTCCTCCTCCTCCTCCTTCTTCTTCTTCTTCTTCTTCTTCTTCTGTTTTCAGTCTTCCCCTTCAGAGATGTGGAGCTGCCGGTTCGCCTGCACAGAAAACAGGGAGAGATGTTTTTTAGAGCCGGGTTTATCCATCAAAACACACATGTGTAGATCACGGATACATACGACTGCATGCACACACACACACACACACACACACACACACACACACACCTTTTCATGTCTGTTCTCATGGTACAGTCTGCCCCTGAGCATGCAAATGACTTTCATTATGCAAATGCATGCAAATCAGATCCAACCATCTGAGAATCAAGGGTGGGAAAGAAAAAAAAAACTCGACACAGAGATTGAATGAAAGAATGAAAGAGAAAAAGGGACAAGAGAGAAATCCGTGTGAGTGGCAGGAGGCGGTAAGTTAGGTAAACGCTCTGTGGAAAACAACGCCAGCGCGATTGGACAAACACGATTACCTTCTTTTGTTGTCACTTAATTTTTTTTCATCTAATTCGCCGCACCCTCGTCGTTTCACGGGAGGGGGGAAGCAGGTTGTGTTTTTTGTGTTTATTTGATGTCTCTGCTTTTGGTAGCACAAGCTGTGCTAATGTAAACACCACGCTGTGTAAAAACCCAAGGACACCAGTGATGCTCTACATTCCTCGTACTTTGGATGTGACGTTTCCCGCTCTGTTGACACCGGTGAGGCTAGCTGACTCAGACGCTGCTCGCTGCCGTTGGTGCAAAACAAAACAAAACAGTGTGGCTAAATGTTATTAGCACCACGCTACCAGAATCCTCCCCACACCTGCCTCTGCAAACCTGTGTCTCTGCACAATGTAACCAGCTTTGCTGAGTTCAATATTCTCTGGCAGGTGGAGTCTGTATCTCGCAGGTTAAGCCGCACAGTTCATGAACCCGTCTATTCAAAGAAATCAACAAAGAAAGCTGACTAATCGGCGAACAGAGCACGCTGTCTGATTCTGATAATACTCCTCGCCCGGCAGAAAGGATCCTCCATTAGCCGGCCGAGGAGGGAGCCAGCTTTTGTCTCGGGGTGTCAGTAGGGGGAAGACTCTGAGTGAAAATGGAATAAGGTGGTAAAAACAGGGGTGACTTGGAGTGTGAGAGAGTTGGGCTGGGTAAGCAGGGAGGAGAAGGACTACAGGGGTGGGGTACCGCTGAATGGTGGCAAACCTCTCCTAATTGGCACTTGACATTTTTTTTGCCATTGGCACTGGAGTGGGCCAGCTTTCAAGCCCTCTCCGGGTCCTTGTTGGAAAAGTGCCTTATGCAAATATGTCGAATGGGCTCTATTGTGAAGCCTCTGATATTAACAGCTCACGCAACAATGAAATTGTGTGCTCACTCCGGACTCGTAGGTGTGTGTGAGAGGGAGCGAGACAATGGCAGCGGGAGCAGCTTCAGTCTGAACAGACCCTCCATCGGATGCTTTGCCAAGTCATTTCAGCAGAATGGGCTTTCTCTGAGGGCCCGGGCTCTCGGTAAAAGCTTTATTAACCACTGAAACAAACAAATGCACGCACTGTTTTGCTCCGGCTCTGAAAGTGTCTCTGTTTATTCTGCCGCTGAATGGCTCGATTTATCGCGGGGTTGAAAATACTGAGGGTGGAAAAGGCTTCGCTCGTTCTCTTTGAAAGATACTTCCCCTCTTAAAACATCACTGTCTCACTGCTAAATGCGAAAATGTATTCATGCCTCGGCGCCGAGCTGCTCTCCCTCTGATATTCCTTTCCTCCTCTCATTGTTTACCCTTAACGCGCTCCCTTGGGTGAGCACAGCTCCAGATCTAAAGATATCTGCACGTTCCCTTTGGAGAGAAGTAGTTCGGCGAGGTCTGAGAGAAATTTCATCTTCGCGTCCTAAAACTCCGAACCAACACGGAGGCAAGCAGAGCAGAGGGTTAGACGGCAGCAGCCGCCCCCCGGTGTGGTCCGAGCACGGTACACCTGTTACCGCTAGGTTGCCAAACTTAATCTTCTTTGTCCGCGGAGGCCCATTGACTTCTGCAGGATACATTCACTTCCCTGTGAGCGCTAAGAGGGCAGAGGGAATGCCTGTGTGTTGGGAAATAACAGGTCTGGCCTTGTGCTCCAGCCCAACAGCGAAGCCATTTTCCAAACCCTGTTGGTGTGTTGGATGCAGAGAAAGAGAGGCAGAGAAAAGGGGGCAGGAATCACTGGGTCTTATTCAGAAAACTGTCTGGCTGCTTGGACCCTGCAGGGGTGAAAGGGAGGCAAAGGGGCGCTTTGTCCCTCAGTGACAAGTGGACTAGCTCTATTGACTGTAAAGTCTACTGGTGGGAGGGGGGCAAGCAGGACCCGGCCACAATGGCTGTTTTTCTATTTGACACTTGGAGTCTAAATCTGCTTGCCTAGTGCATGAAAGCTAAGACAAACCCACCCTCCTCCTCCTCCTCCTCCTCCTCCTCTCTGTCTATTTCAGACCTTGCCATGGGACAAGGGAGAGCAGAAGCCCTAAGGTGGTTTTTAGGGAGCCTTCCCGTCCCTGTGCCACTTTCAGGCCGGCAGAAGCGAAGGCAGACTCTGTACCGGGGTCCCCTGTGTGGAGTGTTAGCGATATAACTGTGCCACACACGGAGCCAGCACAAAGCTTTTGCACTATGACATGCGTCTCCCAGGGCACTGCTCAGGGTATAAACACAATCTGTCCAAGACTGTGGCTCCCATTTAGCCCCAGTCTGGGAAGTGACACAGAAACAGAAGCAAGCGCAAGGAAAGCTGTTGAAAATGTGCACCTGCGCCGATCCAAGAGTTAACACTGTCACCACCAGGAAGTACTCCGACAGCATCTCAGGCTGTCACTCCTCCTTCCTTCTAAGCTCAAATGTCACACACGGCACCTGCAATGCAGCAGCTTCGACTGACGCTGCAAGTCGAGGTTGCATGCAAGGAATCTCACTCCAGCCCTTTCAGATTTGCTGAATGAACCCCAAACTGGAAACAATGTTTGGGGCAGCAAACGGCACCGCCCGGCTTCACCGTTACCCGAGCGGCTCCAAAAGCCCCGAGACCTCAGGAACAATCCTCTCCCAGCAGGAGTGACCCTCCAGCTTTGATGGGCAGGCAAGAAATCACACCTTCAATCAGCCATCAGAGGCCTCGAGGTTGAAGATCTGATTGACCAATTACTCCTCACCATGAGCCCGCCGCAGAGAACCTCAAGGCTCAGATTGTTCTCCGTGTCCTGCTCATGGATCTCGTCGCTGGGGCCACTTTCTGCTTGATTGCCTCTGGACCACTCCCCCCCCTTCGCCTTGCCTTGTGCGCACACAGCAGCATTCACAGATATCCCATCAGGCCTTTCCACATGGCAGCTCCTCCTGCAATGGAGGGCTTTGCCACGGCCCATTCACAACCAAGCCAACTGTCACGTCAAATCAAACAACGGCCAGGACCCCAAATCAAACACCCTTTATGCCGGGCGGAGAAAGGAGTAGGTGGGAAGGAGGAAAAGAATCAACAACAGCTAACTTAACAAAATTGGCCTCAAACAAATTTTTTGTCTGTTCGCTTTAGGTGCCGGCGGGGAGTTTGGATCCGGGATTAACTGGGAGGGAGCGTTCTTAACTCACACAATCCAACCCGAGTCGGAACATATGTATAATTCATAGCTCGCTACGCAGCTCCTGTGACATAAAGAGCCCACATTCTTCGCGTATTGCACGTCCTCTTAGCGCCAGAGATGCAGGAGCCCAAGTGAAAGGAGCATTGAGTAAACGGGCTCCCAAACTGATTAGCCGATACCGACTTGTTAAACTACTTGTCAAAGTCCACCCATGGGTCCCTTTCAGCAAGGCTGTCACTCCCAGCCATGTGATACTACGGCTAAGCCTCTGCATGCAGCCACACACACAAGGATCATGGGGCTTATTAGATTAAAAGTGATCCTGTTGCACCATCCGTACAGCTATGGATCACCGCCACTGGCTGCAGGGCGCTGAGGGGAACACAGGCGACCACGTCCCGTTTTGTTTCACGCCTACCTTTGATTTTCTGACAAAGCCTCAGGATGAAGTTTGGAGTGTCTGAAAGCCTCACACACACACACACACTCACACACACACACAGAGTCGTGACCCTTACCTTTCCCACCTCCTCGTCCTCTTCCCTCGAAGCTTTTTCAGGAAGTTGCGTTTGGGGTCTTGATGCCTTTTCAGGAGTGTAATGGGATTCTTGTTACTTTCGGTTATCTAGCTTTATGAAGAATGTACATCACTCATACAGCTAGATAACCAAAGATAACAACCAACCCCTAAGGCTACCCATCCTCTCAAGCTGCAGGCGACGTGACATGAGCTGACTTCACACCTACGAGCAGATGAGAAAGTGGTTGATTCGGATGATTAAAGGATGAATTCGTGTAGAAAAAAAAATTCCAACAGCGGTTCACGCCAACTCCGAACAAAGGCGCTCTCTTCAGGCTTGGGGCCTTCTTTCCTCACTCAACCTAAAGCGGCTCTTAAATGTCCTGACCCTTCGTTTTGTGACGTCACCCAGTGGCCCCTTCATCCCCGCCTCAAACGGCTCGGCCAATCAGAAACCTCTCTTTGTGTACAGAATGCTTCGATTGGCCTGCGAGGAATGCCTCCATATCAAAAAACTCCCCAAAGTCAAACAATCAGAAAGAGGCGCCGATTAAAAAAAGAAAAAAAATGTACAGAAGTTGTCCAACCAGTCCAAACCGGCCGTGGCGCCATCTTTCCTGCTCCGGCCCAGCGCCCGCTCCTATGGCGCTTCCACCCTCACCCACTGTTCTCTCCGTAGGAGGGTGATGGCTTCAAACGCCGCCCCCTGCAACGGCCCAAATGCATTTTTAAATTAAAAGATCCTGGCTACAAAAGAAGTCTTCATTTACATTATCTGATGCTAACGCTAACGGAGTCCGAGCAGAGAGCGTAAAGATGTACAAACACAGACAAAAATGTTAAAACTCTAACTTCATCTTTGCAGAATGCGTCAGGAAACACATCCTCACATGTTCGGATACAGACAATGCTTCACACACACACTCCACTCGCACGCCGCGGTGGCACATGGCACAGGGCCCCTTCTAATTAAAGCTGCTCTGTGTGCCCAGATCCCCGTTGTGGCAGGCTCCACCCTGCCAGCAACGCCAAAACCACGAGAAGCTCCTCTAACACAGAGCAGAAACACGGACGGATAGAGAGGAGGGTGGAGGCGCTCTCGGCCTCCCTCGTCCAAACCTAAACACCACTTCTGTTTGAACGTGTTAGCAAAGACGGCTACATCCGTGTTAGCAGAGCCTCTCTGGCATTGTTCTCCCTGCAGGTTACAGGAAACAGCTGCTCCTCTTCTTCTTCTACTCTCAGATTTTTTAAAAAAGGTGTTTTGTTGCTGTTCAGGAAGCTGCCACTGTGACACGGATCCTCGTCAAGGTGCTTTGTTTAAATCCACAAGGACAAAGCGAGAGCAGAGACAAGCCAGGCTCTGCTACACACACACACACACACTCACACACACACAGCTGCACTGAGTTCAAAAATATTAAAATGAACAAACTCTTTTCAGCAGATCCTCCAATTAAACATTTATTTTTCTCATTTCCTTCTTTATAAATTGATATATTTCAAATTATTCCCAGCTCCAACTGTTTGCGAAATAAATTAACAAATCCACTTTCTCCACATTTACTCTTAATATCTATTTTTAAATTAACTCTTCCCCCCTTTTTTTTTAAAGTCACATTAACCACTTTTCCCTTTGAACTTCTCACTAATTCATCACAATATCATTTGCTTTGAATTGATGCAATATGACCATTAAGGTTTTTTAATCGCTGCAGACTTGTGCTGTGAGCTTTATGACTCGTTTTAAGATGAGCCATATTTTCAGGATCCCAGAGTTGGATAAAGAGGAAGATAATTACATGCAGATTGCGCTTATTCCCCCTATTATCATTAATAGTCTCTTTCATTAACAGGGCTTTATATTAAGGCTGTTATATAATTCTAATAAATTAATATCATTTCTGTATTTTCTTCCTTTTATGATGCGTTTCACCCTGGAAATTATTCACGCTGTGAGTTCAGAAATTGTTGCTCCTGGGGGTTTGAGGAAAGAGTCTCTTAAACAAAAACTTTTAAACAAGGAGACCCTCACTCCTCCTTACTCCTCCTCACTCCTCATGCACCAGTTAAATGTGCAGCTCCTTTCTCTCTCTCCTACATTTAAACCAAACCACATCAGGCTCTCCAATTGGCTTGAAGATGAGCATGACGTCATGAACCCAGCGCCTCTAATTGGAAATAATTTATGCGAAGGTGCAGAGCTTATTAGCAAGAAATTGATTCCTATTATAGAGCTTCATTGGTTATCATTTGATTTAAACCACGTGGATGGATGCTGCGGTTTAGGCGAAGAAAAGCGCAATTACGCACGACTTTTACGCACGAGTTTGAGTATTTTACGCACGCGTCTGTATGAAACAGGGAGGTTGTGATTATTTTTCTTTGAGCATTAAAATGAGAGGCCTGTGGTATACTTTACACACACACACTCACACACACACTGTAGTTTCTTGGTGTGTGTGTGTGTGTTATTTAATTTCCAGCACGTCCAGCGTGAAAGGAAACTGAATAATAAAAATCTCTGGATTTAAAATAATTTGACAGTTTAATAAGAGCATTTTTAGCTTTGAATCTTTTATTTTTATTTCATCACTTTAATGATTAAAATGTGTTTTCTGTTAGAAAGCGCAAAATTCTTCTTCCATGTGGATTTGAATCACACTTTTCCCTCTGATTGTTGTTTATTTTAAAAAATAAAGGATAATTTCGCCCTAATTTATAAAACATCCGCGTAGAGAAGTTGGTGTGATGGTTACGTACAGTCAGCCACGTGTTGTGAGGCCGCTGAATGTCTCTCCAGGGATCCCTGGGTATAAAAAAAAAAAGAAAAAAGAAAAGGAAAAACGATCATTTTATTCTTCAAACGGACTACACAGCACCGAGGAGCACAAATTGGCCCATTTTGCATTTCTTTTTTTTTTTTTTACTGAAGCCCTCCATCAAAGAGTGGAGACAAGCAGCAAACTGCTGCGGTGCTGCCACAATGAGCGCGTTTTAAAAATAGACAATAGTGATGATGGTCCGTGAAAAGGTGCCGCCTGTAGCCGTGAAGCCTGTGACTGTACATCACTGCTATTGTGCGCTAAAGACGCCATAAAACACACCGGGCCAGAGCCTGAATACACTCAGAAAATGACCCTGCAGAGGCACACACACACACACACACACACACACTCAACTTTATCCTCTGTGCAGGAGTGTGTGCTAAAGCAGAAATATTTAAAATTAACCTTTATTTCTGCACACGTCCCCTTCCCCTGTCTCCATCCACACACTTTAATTCTCATGTGCATCATGTGAAGCGTTGCATAATCCCAGTTTTTATTTTCTGGGTTTAAACTGCCTTCAAAGCTCCAACAGGCACAGATTTCTCCCCTCGGTGTGTCCGCGGGGCGCACACGTGTCCTCGGCACAGGCCTCGGTGCCCCGCGCACACGTGTGGAGTGGGTATTTTGGCCCTTGTGATCCCTTTATCCGGCAGCTATGGGTGTGAACGCCACCACTTTGTCTTATTACGCGTGCACTGCAGGGCCCTGTGTGTTGGTAATCCTCATATCTGAGCCACATGGCCGCTCGGAGTTCTGCAAAGGCTTAATTTCACCGTGATCGTGTCACATTGGTGGGCGTTTTTCTGGAGCCTGGAGTGACCCTCGGTTTGGGGTGTGTGACACCGAAAGAACCAGGATCTAGAAGCGCGTTTTTTGGCCTTTGTGGTCCCAATGCGTCAGTGAGGCTCTCAGCTCCTCTAATTACAAGTTTCCCTCCCTGATGTTCTCCGTCATGCAGCCTGAGCGGAGGTTTCTGCGTCTTCATGTGTGACCTTTCACTCGGCCTGGACACCATCACGAGTCCAACGCCAGAAATTAATATTAAAATAACAATTTACATTAATTTATCTCCATTTCTTGCCATGTTGATTCAAAACAAAGCGTGAAATTAAAAAATAATTCATATTTTTTTATGCTGAGTAATGTTTCCACCTGCCAGGAGCTGCCACTCTGACAGAAACACCACCTCCTGCTTCACATCCTCACAGCAAAGAGACAAAAACACAGAAGAATGAGGAATGGAAGGAGCAGATCTACAGCTACAGATCTACACTCCACACACACACGCACAGAGAGACCCCACTCCACGCATCCTTTGCTCCGTGATGTGAGCAGCTAAGCGACGGATGCAAACGCGTTTTCCCTCCACGATTTCCTGCACCTGCTTTCACATTCTCCCCGAAATCACTTTCATACTCACGCGTTCGTCAGCGGGTTTCTGCGGCGTCCTCCTCTCCGGAGCAGAGCGGCGCAGAGCGGAGCGGAGCGGAGCAGCGAGCGGCGCGGCAGATGGAGGCAGAGTGAGCTGCCGGAGGCTGGAGCGCTCAGTCTTCATGGCTGCGGCTGCCCGTGACGTCTCTCTGGCTCCATCCATTCAGCTTCCCCCGGACGGGTTTTCCCCCCTGTTTTTATTATCATCCCCATTATTTCGCGCGGAGGTGGATCTCGCCCCTTTCTCTCCTCCTCCTCCTCCTCCTCCTCCTCCTCCTCCTCCTGCTCCCTACCCCGCGCCGTCCCTCGCGCTCTCCATCCTTTGCTGTCAGATGCAATATGAACTTAAAACATGCCTGCTCTAAAAACATATACTGCCACCAAGGCCCTCCCCTTTATGACACGATGCAGGTCTGCTTTTTGTCTCCACCCTCTCAGATATGAAGCATGGGTGGATGCTCGAGTCCCCTGCTCCTCTGGATCACACTCAGGCCTGGTGATAATCCTAATCCAGGCTGGATTTCATGATTTTACTGACACTGAAAACTCTGGCCTGCATTCTCAGAAAGCAGAAACCCTGACCTTCAGATTTATCACCACTCAGCATCCTCAGTCTCCCCCTCCTCCGAGGCTCCTCTGAGGCTTCTCTGAGGCTCTGTTTCACCCATCAAGCACCGTTTTGAGTCTCATTTCAGCCCATGTGGGATTATAAAAAACTTTCGTGTAATCTTGTCTGGCTACCAGTATTCGTTTGACACAGACTTGCGGCCTCCGTGGATCAAGTGCGCACATCCAGCGCTCTCATTGTGCGCGTCTTTGATACAGAGGAGTCCAGGAATGTGTGCAGGGAGGAGGAGGAGGTGGTGGGGAGGGTGAAGACCGTGCAAATCAGCTTTTACTGTCACCGCCGAGCCCTGAGCCCGCAGACAAGAGCCAAGAAAGGGGGTCTGGGTCACTTGATTATCATAATAATCAGATCGCGGGGATAAAAATCTCCTTTGAATAAATTACTGCTTCAATAGGAGGCGCGACTGCCAAAGAGACAACTTTGTCAGCCCCCAGTTTGTTGTCGGGGGGCTCTGTCTCTTGCCTACCAATGTCCCAGCTCCCCTTTTCTTTCTCTGCAAATTTTGGACGCTTTCCTGGAGATCAAGCTCTAAATACGGCTACTGTTTCTCTGCTCCCCTCTCCGCGCCCTCCTCGATGCCTGGATACGGGGTCCACACGGGCAGGCAGGCCGCGGGCTCCTCTTGGGAACGCGGAGTGCTCGGTGGAGGTGGCTAATGGGCTAAGGACCGGGCACAATAGTCTGGGGGTGCCCCCCTCCTCCCCCTCATCATCCCTCTCTCTTGCATGGGAACCCGGGCACCGAGCTGGACCAGGGGGCCGCTCCGCATTGTGGTGCCACATCCCAAGTTCATTAGCACCCATCAGGCAATTCCTGCAGGGCTTGGCGGTTAAACCCTCCACCCTCCTCCTCCTCCTCCTCCTCCACCTCCCAAATCCAGCTCATATGTTTGTGGATGAAACATTTCCCCGGATTTAACGTGTTGAAACAGCAGAATGACCTGATTACAGCGGCTGGGATTATAATATCAGGATCCACCAGCAGAACAATAACTGCTCTTGTAGCTTCATTATGACTACACATCTAACTTAACGACAGTAGAAATACAACTTTAATTACACTAAGTCTCTCATTAAGGCTGTAATTAGCAGAGGATGGAGCTGTGTGTTGGCAGAGACGGTTTCACCTGCTTCATTTAGGCTCAAAGAAGAAACAACAACCTTTAATAAAACTCTGGAGCAGCTGAGTTTAGCTCCTTCATGAAGCCTCGCCTTTAAAAACTGACCCACCACACTAAATTCAATAACTAGCTTTAGCTCTAATTAGAGCTGACACGATTCCTCGAATGATTCGAGGTACTCGATTACAAGAAAATACTCGAGTAATTTTCTCCGCCTCGAGGAATCGTTTGATTTTAAAAAAAGATCAAAGAGTGGTTTTTCAATTAGAGCTGAGGCCAAATTAAGAGAGTTTTCAGACTTATACAAAATGGCAACTAGCAACAAATCTAGCTTCTTTTCTGGAGTTTGGAGACTAATGGGTCATTCTACGAAACGGGCGCCATTTGGGTCCGCAACATTTGATGAGATGAACAAGGCATAAAAAATGTTTCAAAGTGTGTTTGATCATTTTTGGCCCTAGTGGAGCCCAGGTAGCACCTCTCAGGGACCTGGACCCTCTTTTACCTTATTGTCAGATTAGCTCAGTGGTGAAGTCCAGCTTCTTTCACATCAGGCAGCTAGCTAAAGTGAAGCCTTTTCTCGCACAGCAGCACTTTATTACAGTAATCCACGCTTTTATTACATCTCGGCTGGATTACTGTAACGCACTGTACCTGGGGGTCAGTCAGGGCTCCCTCGCACGTCTCCAGTTAGTGCAGAACGCAGCCGCTCGGCTTCTGACTGGAGCACGTAAGAGGGAGCACATTACTCCCATCCTGGCCTCCCTCCACTGGCTGCCTGTGCATTTTAGAGTCCATTTTAAGATCCTTTTATTTGTTTTTGTATCTTTAAATGGTCTGGCCCCCGTGTACCTCTCTGAGCTCCTCCATCCCCACGCTCCTTCTCGATGCCTCGGGTCAGCTGATCTGCTGCTCCTGGAGGTACCGAGGTCGAAGCGTAAGCTCAGAGGGGACAGGGCTTTCTCAGTAGCTGCCCCTCCACATAAGACGAGCCCCCTCACTGTCCGCTTTTAAAACAAGTCTTAAAACCCATTTTTATTCTTTGGCTTTTAACCCACCTTGAGACTCTGCTCATGTTTTAGTGTTTTTACGGTTTGTTCTAGTTTTTAACTAATTGTTTCATTGTTTTTATTATTTTCAGAACAATGTCACAATTTATTTTACTATGTGCACCTTTGTTTTAATGTTATTTGTTTTATTTACTCGTTTATGTCTGCACTAATTTTATGTACAGCACTTTGTTTTCAGCTGAGGTTGTTTTAAAGTGCTCTATAAATAAAGTTGAGTTGAGTTGAGTTAAACCTACAGTTTTAAAGCTTGGTGTAAAGATTGACCGTGATTTTAAATTGGATCAACAAATTAATTCAGTTGTTAAATCCAGTTTTTATCACCTCAGGCTTTTATCCAAGATTAAATCGGTTTTATCTTTTAACGATTTTGAGCGGGTAATTCATGCTTTTATTTCTACGCGACTCGACTACTGTAATGCTCTGTACGTTGGTGTAAATCAGGCTTCTCTCGCGCGCTTACAGCTAGTCCAGAACGCAGCTGCTCGTCTTTTAACTGGAGCACGAAAGCACGAACACATCACTCCGATCCTGGAGTCCCTCCTTTTAAAATCCTTGAAAAATTTTGTTGTTTGTTTTTAAATCTTTTCAAGGATCAGCACCTCAGTACATCTCCGATCTTTTACATATTTACACTCCCTCGCGGTCCCTGAGGTCTGCTGATCACTTTCACCTCGTGGTCCCAAAAACTCGTTTAAAGACCCGAGGTGATCGAGCCTTTTCGGTGGTGGCTCGACTTTTAAATCACGTCTTAAAACTCACTTTTATTCTTTGGCTTTTAACTCGGCATGAGAGTTGTGTGATCCGTGTCCTTTTATGCTTTTTCTGGTCTTAACCCCTGTTTATGACTCTTATTTGTTTTTATGTGTTATGTAAATTGATTTTATTTCTTTTATGTTATTTTAACTGTGCAGCACTTTGGTGAACTTAGATGTTTTTAAAAATGTGCTATATAAATAAAGTGGATTGGATTGTTTACAGATTTCGGAGCTACCAAAGCAAGTGCTCTTATTGACCTGCTGTATCAGAAAATTCTATTTCTTAAAGAGAAAAATTGTCATTTGAAAAATAACTGCTCTTTAACTAAACAAAAATGTATTTTATCCGATTACTCGATTAATCGATGGGATTTTCAGTAGAATACTCGAAAACTAAAATATTCGATAGCTGCAGCCCTAGCTCTAATAAATTATAAGTAATTAAAAAATGGTGCAAAAATGATGGGATCCCCAGTCTTGGAGGATGTTCAGTCAGTTGTTAAATTTAGTAGAAAAAAGGCAGATCACAGACATGACACAAAACTAAAGTCAATTCAATCTGCAACGTTCTTGCTTTGAGAAACACAAAAAGAAATCAAGGAAAAAAAGTAGAAGTCAGTAGCAATTACTTTTTTCAGATCAAGCAGACTTAAAAAGCAAATTTAAAAAGCTTGGAGGTGTTGCACTAAGTTGACATGAACCATGGCTCCAAGACGAGAGATGTCAATAGAGACTAAGGAGAGAGTTATCAAACTCCTTAAAGAGGGTAAATCATCACGCACTGTTTCAAAAGATGTTGGTCGTTCACAGTCAGCTGTGTCTAAAATCTGGACAAAGTACGAACAACATAGGAAGGTTGTTAAAGGAAAGCGTGGAAAACTTAAAGCAATATGTCTTGAAAACAGAAAATGTACAGCAAAGCAAATGAGGAACAAACAGGAGGAAACTGGAGGCAACATCTGTGACCGAGCTGTGAGAAATCGCCTCAAGGAAATGGGGTTTACCTACAGAAAAGCTAAACGAAAACTGTCATTAACACCTAAACAGAGAAAAACAAGGTTACAACAGACTGAGGAAAAGATAAATGTGAGAAAAAATAAATGCATAACTTTACATCAATGTTTTGGCAGAGGCGTATTTAGTCATTTGGGGGCCCAAGGCAAACCCAGTCCATGGGGCCCTCCATGTCCTTGTAACTCATCTTCCTCAGAGCTAGACTGGCCTTCCCTGGGTCCACTGTCTCTTTCCCAGAATCAAGGCATGAGACAGTGCTAATCTTCTACATGCTAACTTAACGCAACTAAATGTATTTACTCAAGTTCTGTACTTTAGTTTGATTTAGAAAAAAGTGAATCCATCATTTAGTCCACTTTGTCCTGGATTTGAAATCTTTTATGGTCCATTGACAGCTTATTTGTCCCACAGTGGGGAATTTACAGAGTAACAGGAACAAACAAGAAAGGATGAAGAGAAAAACATTACAACAGGTAATTATTGAAAAAATAATTTAGTCAAGAAAAAATATGTAAATATCAAGCACAACATCAAACTGGAAAAAAATCTACTGAAAGAGGTGATATTTACAGTTAGCATACTTTTTGGTACTATTATTTTAAAGTGAATGTATTTTTATTTATTTCTGTCCAGTGAGTTATGTTTCCAAACCTAAAATCCTAAAAGTCTGATATGTTTATCTCAGATCTCAGAGCAACATTGTTTTTATTTCACACTTGGTTGAAATTAAGAAAAAAATGGGAAAAAGTGTTTTTTACCACTTTCTTCCTGAATCAAATGTTCAGATGTGTTGTAACATGGAATAGCCCATTGAATAAGAAGGGAGGGGGAGTACCCAAAACCATCATTACAGATTAAGCCTTTTGATGGAGTTTGAAGCATGTGAAGTAAGATTTAGAAAAAATAAATGCTTTCAATTGAAGAGAACTTCATAAATCAGTTTTTAAGAGATGCTTTGGGGGCCCCTGGGAATCTTGGGGCCCCAGGCAACTGCCTGTGTTTGCCTAATTGTTGCTACGCCCCTGTGTTTTGGACACTTTTCTTTTCCCATCGATTGAAAGGATGTCTGGGGATAATGAAATCACTTTTTAAGATGATAATGCATCTTGCTATAAGGCAAAAACTGTGAAAACTCTGCTTGGAGAAAGACACATAAGGTCAGTGTCATGGCCTACAAATAGTCCGGATCTCGATCCGATTGAAAATCTGTGGTGGAAGTTGAAGAAAATGGTCCATGACAAGGCTCCAACCTGCAAAGCTGATCTGGCAACAGCAATCGGAAAAAGTTGGAGCCAGATCTCTCTGTCAGACTACACTCCCTAGAAATGTCCCTCATCATTTATTTTACAGTTTAGACAAAATTTAAAGAATTATGGCGCAAAAATCCCAGTAACCAGCTGACAGGACAAGAAGAGAGAAACCTGTCTATACAACTCTACATTTAGTGATGCTAACACTAAATGGTAACACTTCCTCCATGTTTTGTCACTTGTACTAACTGCAGACATTTATTTATTGATTTGTTTATTTTTTGTAAAATTTTTCAGATCACAAATATTTTTAAAAAATCAATTCAAATTTTCTATATATATTTTTTTATTTTATGCACAATTTTGAAGACTCAATTTGTTTAAGAAATTTTTTCAAATTCTTGAATTTTTTTCTTGAATAATTAAGCAATTTTTTGAAATTCATTTATTTTAATTATTGCAATTTTTTGCACATTTTTTTAATTTCATTTTTTTAATTTTTATTTTTATTTTATTTATTTATTTATTTATTTTTGAAAAAAGAAGTCACGTATAATTTTTTGACAATAAGAAAAGATTCTTTTTTTGATAGTTATCAACTAGATTTTAACTTTGCACAGAATTTTATGCACTTTAAAGTCTTAATTAATAGATTAAGTAGATTATATGGCTCCTGATTGAGGCTGAATGGCTCCTATGAAAGTAAAGGTTGCAGACCTCTGATCCAGAAAAAGAACATGGCACCACCTGACCTCCATCAGCTCATATTTCTGCTCCTTTTCTTCACAGCTTGGTCTTTATAACATCTATAGTAAGAAGAGCAGAAAATGTTGGTAACACAGTTGATGAACAGTTAATGCGCCCCATGCACAGACAATCATTCTGATGAAATATTGATGAGGAGGAGCTGAAACATGACACACTTTCTTCAAGGTTCACACCAAAAAGGATGGGACCTCAGCTGATTTGGGTCATGTGACTTTAAAGCGAACCATTGTTGATTTATAGGGGTTGACACAGAATTCTCAGACACACACAAAGTGAATTATTTCATCTAAATTATGACACATGAACATATATTCTATTGATATTTTGATGCGCAAACTTGACATTAGAGAAATCGGACAGCACAAAAACTGCAAATTCCAACACGATTAGCATCTTTAGCTGAATAAATGATGTAACCTGCTAAGTTTCTGTATTAAATGAAAGTAAAATATCATCCAAATGACCCAATGTAAAACTGGCCATTGCTTCAGATTAATATTCAGTAAAGTTGTTAACACCATGAAAGATGAGAAATTTCAGCTTCTTACAGGATCATTACTCTTTGATTTAAATAGGAACATGTACACAGCTCATTCAGTGTGTTACATACACAGTTAGTGACTCATGTCTTCGGTAAAAGCTTAACTAAAGCCACAAGCAGTGATAAAAAACTGAACACGTGTGTTGTACAATAGAACTATTAAGGTTTTCATTCAAAATTCGTCAACTTTGGCGGCTGTCTGTGGCCACGCCCCTTGAGTTATAGAAAAACCGTACACAAACTTTAATCCCCTTCATGTGTAGTACACACTGGATAAATTTGAACCTGATCTGAAAAAAACTGTAGAAGTAGTATCTTCAAATACGAACCCTAAAAATCGCCAAATTCCAACTTTTGACTCTAATTTCTGAACTTCCTGTCCGGATTTCACGATGGTCGTCAGAGACTTTTTTGTAGGTGTTGGAGTGATACATATGCAAAATAAAACTCAAGACTGTAGCTCAAGGTAGCTGGAGGGGCTGTGTTTTTCTCACCTAGGGGGCGCTGTGGAGTACTTATCGGCACAGAAACACTTGATTCATACATTTTTCTCCATGGCTTAATTTTGTGCAAATTTTCGTGATTTTTCGAGCAGGATGATGACACACTGTTTAGGGTTAAAGAGGACCTAATAATGTGCTGTTTCCTTCAGAGTGGGGCCCCAAAACTTGACTGTTTTCAGTGCAACATAAATACAAAGGGGATTCTACGAATGGAACAGATTTAGCTTTATTTCACTTGTATTTTCCGGGAATATTCCCATCGAGATGCAAAATATCTTTTACAAGAGAGTCCACAAAGAGGACGAGACAAAAACAACGGACAGCAACAAATAAACAAAAAAATAAATAAATTTGAACCTGATCTGAAAAAAACTGTAGAAGTAGTATCTTCAAATACGTACCCTAAAAATCGCCAAATTCCAACTTTTGACTCTAATTTCTGAACTTCCTGTTTGGGTTTCACGATGGTCGTCAGAGACTTTTTTGTAGGTGTTGGAGTGATACATATGCAAAATAAAACTCAAGACTGTAGCTCAAAGTAGCTAAAGGGGCTGTGTTTTTCTCACCTAGGGGGCGCTGTGGAGTACTTATTGGCACCAAAACACTTGATTCCTTAGTTTTCTGCCATGACTGAATTTTCTGCAAATTTTCGTGAGTTTTTCAAGCACGATGAAGGAACGCTATTCAGGGATGAAGAGGACCTAATAATATGCTGTTTCCTGTAGAGCGGAGCCCCAAAACTTGACTGTTTTCAGTGCAACATAAATAAAAAGGGATACTACGAACTGAACAGATTTAGCTTTATTTCACTTTTATTTTCCAGGAATATTCCCATTGAGATGCACAATCATTTTGACAAGGGAGTTCACAAAAAGTTCCACAGAGAGGACAAGACAAAAACAACGGACAACAACAAATAAACAAAACATCAGTTTATAGATAAGCAGCGTTCAGCAGATGAGCCTTAATCCTAGTTTTAAAATAGTCCAAACAGCTCAGACCAAGGAGAAGCTAAAACACCAAAGCTCTGGTTGAATGAGCTCCTGGGAAACAAACAGCTGGTCCAGAGACTGTTTCCCATAAAAACTCTGATCCAGGAAGTTTCTGTAGATGTTACACTGAGGCATGAGAAAGGAAGATAAAGGATCCAGATCAGAACCTTAAACAGTTTTAAAATATCTAAAAAGCAGATGGTATAATGCTCCTCAGTTACATTTTTTTTTGCTGATCATTTTTAAGCTCTAGGTCAGTTCTAAAAAAAAACTTTAATTAACAGGGGTGTGTTGGTGTTTTCTGCCTCTGGGGGTTTTGATTTTTACCGTGACCTCCGTCTGTAAACAACCCAAACAGTCGTTTGTTTACTTCATATTTTGACCTCTGTCTTTATTGTTTTCAAACCCAGCTCTGCTCTCACTGCCAGTGACTCCTTTTAATTACTTTTCTCTTAATTTCATTTAATTACAATTTTTTAAAAAAAAGCATCTTAACATCCCGCTGCAATGATTTCTGGATGATGAATTTAAGATCTGCTTTGTGAGCAGTTTCTCTGGGAGTCTACATAGTGAGATTTTGGCTCCTTACACTGCAAAAAACTGGAATGTTATCAAGTGTTTTTGTCTTATTTTAACTGAAATAGTCTTATTATACTCAATGGGAGCTGACCAATCCAGAAAAATGTCTTGTTAGAAGTTATTTAAAGACAAAATCAGGTCTAAATAGCTGTAACATGAAAAACAATCTGATAATCAAACAAAGGAAAAGTTACTCGTATTAAGCCATGATTCTAGTTTTGAGCAAGTTTTCTCTTTTCCATTTGAAGCTTCTTTTGTTTTTACTCATTACAAACATTTCAGACCTCATTTTGTTTTTAATTCCTGGAGGTATTTGCCATATTTCCGTGCTGTGTTGTTTAAAGTGTGTATTTGTGTCTGTTTGGCTGCGGCTGTCTTGGCCAGGACACTCTTAGAAAAACAATTTTTGATCTCAATGAGTCTTTTTCCTGGTTAAATAAAAGTTTAAAAAAAGTTAAATCTAATATTTTTGTCTTAAAACAAATTGAAACAAGACATTTTTCTGGACTGACCAGTTGAACGTGGCTCATAGTAGACGTTTTTGTACCAAAATAAGACAAAATCACTTGATAACATTGAGTTTTTTGCAGTGTGACAACTTTTTTGTCCTTTGTTAAATTTATAGTATTTCTTTTTGTGAAACATGGAAATTAATGCAAAGTCTCCCACAGTAACAGGGATGTTTGCCTCTAAAAATGAAAAACAGCATCAGACCCTCTTATCCTTTCTCAGACTGATTTAAAGAAGACGTTGAAGTTTTTTCCATAAATTCGCTGCAGCCGGTCTGACGGGTACATCCCTCAGCAAAGACGCGCTGATGAACAAAAGCTTTATAAGATCTTTATTTCCCTCCACAGAGAAATAATCTGTGAGAAGTTAAACTCAGATAAAAAACATCAAACCTGCAGCACGTCAGGCTGAAAGGAAACTACAGTCATGCACCAAACAGGATTTTTAGGATTGGCAGAAAAGAAAAAACCTTCGTCCAGTGGAAATCTAAACGGTTACGACAGATTATCCAATCCAGCTCGGTTTATAAGGAGAATTAAACACAACAAAGGTCGACTGAAACGCTGAGCGATGAGACAATAAACCCTCGGCTCCACAGAGAGGCTGAGATTTCTCTCCTGTACGGTTTCCTGCAGAGCTGCTTTGTTCACTGCGTCAGATTGACAGGTGTTCTGGTTGTTTTGGCTTCTCTCCACGAGCCGTCCACGGCCAAAAACTGTAACCGTATCAAGTGTTTTTGTCTTATTTGAGTAAAAACTGTCTTAACATACTTAATAGAGCCCAGAAAGATGTCTGATTTTATGTTTAAAGACAAAAATTAGCTCGGAGTTTCTTGTATGTATCATGATACGGTGATACACTGTGATGTTGTACATAGTTAGAAAAACTAGAGATGTTTTTGTAAATCACACAATATTACTCAAAAATGAAAGGGAACAAAAATATTTCATTGTTAACATCTATTTTGTCTAATTATACCGTTTTTTTAATGTTTTATAAGTTTTTTTGGTTTTGTGGTTTTCTACGGTGGCCTGTGGGTGTCAAACAATTTGCAAACTTCATCTTTGATAAATAAAGATTTTTCAGGGTCTAACCTTGTTATATCCTGCATAGTACTTATATTGATTTACCTAAAAATACGTCATCTTATATTTAGCTTTATGAATCAATAACGTTAGCATCAAAGCTAAATTAAGCATAGCTGAAGGTTAAAAAGAAAATGATCATTAACTTTCTTTCACAACTGTCCTCTTAACTTCTGTTGTGTTGTAGCTTTTGCAAATTGGCTGACACCTACAGGCCACCGTACACTGCAAAAAACTGAAAACTAATTAAGTGTTTTTGTCTTTTTTTCAGTAATAATGTCTTTTTGGACTCAATCTGAGCCACATTCACCTGATCAGTCCAGAAAAATGTCTGATTTTTTTTTTATTACATTGTCAGATTTTTTTACTTGTTACAAGCAATTTAGACCAGAACAATACATTTTTTACTTAAAATAAGACAAAAACACTTGATAGGATTTCTTTTTTTTCTTTTTATGGTGAAAAAAAATCTGATATTGCATAAAAAAGTTAAGTTGTATTTTCAAGATTTTTTTTACTTTTACGAAAAATATCAATATTCAGAGTTGACATATTGATATTGTATCAGAGGTCAAAGCATCGCTTTATGTTAGCGTATCAATATTTTTTTCCACACCTCTACTCTGCAAGTTTCTTTTTGTTATAATTAGTCAATTTTATTGATTTTTGTCCTTTTATCACAAAAAAGACAAACAAAGGAAACATTTTAACACATTTCACATATTTACACTAACTCCTCCAGTCTCAAAATCACCAAAGCTGACCCAGTGTTCCCCGTCGCATCATGTTCTTGAGTCCAATCATCCTAACATCTTTTCAAACTCCGCAAGATTCTTGAAACTGGAATAATGAATGAATCAATAAAAGAAATTTGTTTCAGTTCTTTTGTGAAACTTGAACCTATTTACAAACAGGAACTTAAGTATCGATTTCAGATTTCCTAGGACAAACCGACAGGGTGTAGGTTGAAGCTAAAGCTCGTTGGGACCAAGTCCTCAGATCTCATAAAACTAACGTGTTTAATAACAAAAACCTTTTGATAAGTTTTTTTTTCATTGTGTATTTCTGAATAACGGGGTTTTTGTTTCGTCTTTTTAGCCTCCGTACTTTCCTACAGGTTTTGTAGTTTGACCCTTTAACCAACAGACAACGCAGATCAGTTTTTTTTTCGTATCTTTGGTTTTTGGAAAACGAATGAGCCCCTCAGACTGAACCAGAACCAGAATACTTTTTTGATCCCTGAGAAGAAATATCATTTCAGTTACATCTCTTTTAAGACATATAAGAAAACAAACACGAGGAAACACAGAAATGGGATTAACCTAGGAGTCGCCAGCTGCTCAGCGCCCCCTTTGCAACAAAAATGGGACAAGAGAGGGGGGAAAAATCAAGAATCAAGAAAAAAAACACCTCAGCATCTAAGCATGTGACAACAACAAACAGAAACATGTTTTGATTGTTTCTCATTTAAACAGCTTTTGAATACTTTGTGGTAATTGACCAGTTTTTGCTTCATACAGTGTTTATATTGTGGTATAATCAACTAAGTCTTTAAATTTAAGTAAATTGGGTTACAAAAATAGGGGACGGTACGTTTTTACTTTTAATTCATATGGCTTCTTTGGTAACAGAGAAATAGTGTCTGAATTTGTTTTATAAGTATTTCCCCAGACCTCTCTCGACACGGTTTGTCATGTCTTGATACAACTTCTCTGTCGCACCATTTGCAGAGTTTTTTGTCACTCGTTACAAGAAATTCAGACCTCATTTTGTCTTTAAATAACTCGAAATCAAACATTTTCTGGACTGATCAGGTGAATGTGGCTCAAATTAAGTCTAAAAGACATTTTTTACTTAAAATAAGACAAAAACACTTGATAAGATTTCAGTTTTTGGAGTGTATCTTGAACGATCAGTCTCTTTAAAGCAGCAGCAGGATGTTCACAGCCCACACACACACACACACACACACACACACACTGCTACTGTTTCGAGTGATGAGCAGCTCGTCTCATCTTTGTCGTGTTTACACATCGAGAGGTTAAAGGTGAGAATTCAGCTCCAAAGATCCTACATTTTCATCCACACGCCAAAAAAATTCACATTTCCCTTTTGAGTTAAAGAATATGAAGGTTTGTTTTTACGGTAACACACACACACACACACACACACACACACACACACACACACACACACACAGCCTGATAAAACACATCCTTCACACACTCTAAAGAAAGGAGCAAACAGAGGAGAAACAGACCTCTCACTCTGACATTTATTCTTAAAATCTTTAACTTGATCACTTTAATTTCAAGGATGTAATCTGAGGTTTTACAGCGACAGAAATCTTTAAGGTGTGAGCTCACCCTCCAAACTCTGATCCTCTTATATTTTCAGTATTTTTATGGAGCTTTTTTTGCAGGATTTTTGCTTTAATGTTAAATTTGACAAGCTACAAATGAGACAAAATGCAAAAAAGATGTAGATTAGTTATGGAGGAGGTTGCTTTTGCAGAAAATCTGCAGGCCATCCAAACAAAGAAATGTTGCACCGGGCATCCCTGACACCTTGATTCCTCTCGTTTTGCTTTTTGTTTGGTTGTTTTTTTTTAATGCACAGATTTATATTTTGCACGTTGTGGATCCTGCTACCTGTTGTCACATCAGTGCCCAGTCTAACCTCCCAGTTCCTCCCAGTTCCTCCTCCACCCCCCAAGTCCAGCCTGCTCGGTCCCAGTGTCAGGGACGTGCTCTGCAACTCAAAGCTCCGGCTCTTTTGTCCCGCAAAATCTGCACATATTGTTGGAGCTCTGTGGGGGCCAAACAGGCTTCTTGTGCCAAAACCAGACAGACTCACCCCCCTTTGACAAACCCCCCAGCTCCAGCTCCAGCACAGACACTCTGATGGTTCCTCTGAATGAAGCAAGGAGCATGAAAACCTTTCTGAGGGAGAGATGTGTCACATTTTGATCATTATTTTGGGACATGTAATTCTGCAGGTTTTGCTCTCCTCCCTCCCAGGAGAAACCACTTTTGCGCTTTCTGCAGCGTCATTTTTGCAGCCATCCTCTCATCCCTCTCTGCCGCCTCCTTTATGTGCTGCCATTTTGCATTTCACTCCACTCGAGCTCATTGCATCAGAGCAGCTCCAGGCTGTGACCTGCATGCACATGGACTCACCTGTAAGTTTGTCCCTCACACACACACACACCTGCAGCAGCCTCCTCCAGCCGGGGCAGAGAGCTGCTGCTGCCGCTGCTGCCGCTGCTGCTGCTGCCGCCCGCGCTGCGCTGCGGTGACGCACCGGGAGAGGCAGAGAAAAAAGGCTGGAGCCGCTGGTTGCACAAACACAAACGCGGCCTGTTTGGAGAAAACACAAAAACAAAAAGTCTCCCTTCGCCTCTGAGTGTGAGAGAAAGCTGCTCCAGCAGGAAGGCAGGGAATAAAATCCGCTTTTGTTTTAAAAATGAAGCAAACAAATGCATCCAGTAACAAAAAACATGGCGGATTGAAAAATCTCCCACGCCAGAGTCATTACGCCTGCAATTAGAAACTCATTTGCATAAATGCTAATGAGTCAGAAATTCATGTCGGCGCTGGAGGGGAACGAGCGCGCGGGTTTTTCGCTCTGTTCTGTGCACGTGGGCTTTGAAGGAGGATTTTCGCACGCGGGCTCGAGGCCCGAGAGGCTTTTTTTTTTTTTTTTTATTCTCATACATGTTTTTATTCTCAGCCCACGGTCACAGATTTACATGAAACATGAGGGTTTGACGGTTACACACACACTCTGCTCATTTCATCACCTTAAAGCGGATAATCTCACCTCAGCGCTCAGATTATCTCTTTAAGAAAAACCTTCAAATCTGAACAAATATTTCACGTTTGTGTCAGTTTAGATAATTCATATCCTCGGAGTCAGACATATATTTATAAAACAGGCAGAATTTAATGCATCACACTTTTTTCTTCTTGGATTTTTGTTTTTCTCTGGAGTTTGAAAGATTATAATGGGTAGTAATAAAATAATTTATAAAATAATAATAAATAAAATAAATAAATAATGATCTGTTGATTTTTTTGGATGAGTTTTCCTTTTTGACCCTCAGTAAGGTTGAAGCAAAGGGTCAAAGCCTCACTGAGGTTTTGGTTTCTGAGGACTGACGAGGTTTAAGGTTTGAACATGGTTTAATGAGTCTGAAGAACGCACTGCGCAGGTGTGAAACTGAAGTCTAGTTTGGATGTTTTAGTTCAGGTCTGAGCCGGTCTCAGTGATCCAGGTTCAGGTGCTGCCTCCTTTTTTTCCTCTCTTCCTTTTTCATTAATTATGCTGCTGATGATGATGATGAGATGATGCGTAATGCCTGATGAATTACTTTATGCTCGTGCACATGCGCAGTAGAGCGTTGGACCGAGATGAAAAGGCAAAACAGAGGAGGTGTGTGAAGGTATGACTCACGAGTGTGAGCGATTGTTTCCTTCTTTCCTTCCCTTCCTTCCTTTCTTTTCTTTCTTTTCTAAACCCGGAAATAATCAGGATTAAACCAAGAAAAATAAAATAAAATTAAGGCTTTTATTCTGAAATGTTAGATTTGGATGCAGATCTGTCTCTGTGACCTGATCCTAAAATATTTTTTTAACCCACACATGATGCAGTCTTTGTAAGATTCATGTCTTTTTATTATAATGACATAAATAAAAATATAGATTTTAAATCTCTGACCAATAAAAACATGAATCTAAAGTCTAAAGATGAGGGTGGATGAGGGAAAACTTGGCCTTAAAACATCCAGTAAATTAATTTAAACCCTTTAGAAACAGTCATTTTTCTCTCTTTGCTCAGCATTTATTTTTAATTCTTGGTTTAAATCTTAAATTAAGCCTGAGTTTAAAAAAACAGGCCTCTGTGCTCTTTAACTCAGTTTGTTGCCTGAGTCTCTGAGGCCCTCTCCTCCTGTCTGACTGAGCTCAGGTGTGTTTCACTCAGCAGTTAATTCAACAAGAGTCTGAAAAGACGAAAGAACGTTTTTAAAATCAGCTGCTCTGATTGGCTGATTGGTTATTAGGGATCACTAATGATCCAATCAGCGCTGAGGTGATGAGACTTCACTGATCAGGTCAGACTCTGGTCACCTCATCGTGATCACACGGATTAAAAATTATTTAAAGAGTCATTTTCTCCTCTTACCTTCATGATTCAGATGAGAAATAAAAAATGTGACGTTACAGTGACAAAAAACTCCACAACCGGAAATAAAATCAGCTGATTATAAACCACACGGACTTTTGGAGAAGACCATCTGGGGGGGAAAAAAGATGAAATAAAAAAATAAAAAATAAAAACAATCATGAAATCTGACTTTAAACTTGATGTTTTTTTTGTTGTTGTTGTTTGTTATTTTATTATATTTATTTATTTATTTATTGGAATTGAATCGCGAAGAAAAAAACGCTCTAAAAAGTGTCACTTTATCTAAAAATAAAACCTCAAATCTGAAAATACAAAAAGTATTTATATTCCAAGTTTATTCAGGACTTTGAAAAGTCTTTCTGTGTTGAAAATGTTATTTTTCTAAAATCTAAAAGAAAAAAAAATACGTTTTACCAAAACCGGAAGTGTTTGACCTCCACGTGCAGCACGACTTAGGGAAAATTACAGGCGAATAAATAAATCGAGTTTAAAATAAGAATTAAAACCCGGAAGTGTCCGTGTTTTTCATGTAGATTATTTATCTGAATTAATTAATTAATTAATAATCGCGGAAATAGTTAAAGTTGTATCAAAGTTCCAGCTGATTTTATGACAAGTGAAATTTTCTTTATTTTCATTAATTTATTTTTTAAGGGAATTTCTTTTAAAGCATATAAAACCATTTCTACTCAAAACTCGGAAATATCCCGTCGTAAATCTGAGTTTAAAAAAAAATAAAAAGCGAGAAAAAAAAATGTTTTTAATCCTCTCAGAAAAATGTGATGTAATTAAAACTGTTAAAGGAATATGAGCGCTAACAACCGGAGGGGGGAAAAAAAAAATCCGTGGCGGATTACACACACACACACACACACACACACACACACACACACACACACACACACACACACACACACACACACACACACACACACACACACACACACGGGGCGCATTTGCATGTTGTATCCCACGGTGGAAATTACAATAGGGAGCAATTAATATGCGCATAAATTAAAAGTGAGAGGGTTTGTGAATTCCAGGAACAGGCGGTCATCCAAAGAGGAGGAGGAGGAGGAGGGGGGGCTCTGTTCACACGGGACAGGAGGAGGAGGAGGAGGAAAAAGAGGAGAGGATGGATGATAAGATGGAGGAATAGGAAGACAGAGAGTGGAGGAAGGAAAAAAGGAGACAAGGAGAGGAGGGGAAAAGAAGGAAATGAGGTGAAGGAAGCAAGAAAGACTCAAAAAGGAAACAAAAAAAAAAAGTGATTTGAACATTTTGCAACATGCAACAAAAAGTTAACCTCTGTGTCCACAGCAGGCTGTCACCCTGACTCAGTCTGAGCGCGCTCAGAGCTGAAAACATCTGAGTCTGCAGCTCCAGAAAGAAGAGGAGGAGGAGAGGGCGATGGAGATGTAGGAGGTTAAATATCCATCTTTTCTGCTGCTAAACATGTAGAGAAAATCTGCAGAGTGTGATCAGACAAAAACACTCAGACTGATTATTGTCAGAGCTCCTAAAGACATCAGACAGAACAGCGTGAGCACTGACAGGTGCAGGATAAACACCTGATCAGCTCTTTACACTGAAACCTGTCAGTGGGTCGTTATGTCAGAGAGTAAACATGGAGTCCTTGAAGTTGGAGCATTAAATCACTTTGATACGAGCCAAACTTTTCTTGATGGATCGCCGACTCAGAGCATCTCCTAATCTACAGCTCCTGAGAGTCAGTTTTTACACTGTAAAACTTTAAAGGTTACAATAACTAACAGTGTCTTTATTGTTAATAAATAAATAAAAGCAGTAAGCTGCTGCAACTGAATTTACAGTTTATTTCTGAATAAATGTAAAAAGACAGTATTTGATTGGCAGCAGTTTCACCATACTCTGCTCTGTAGAATTACAGTAACTTACACTGTAAAAAAAAAAAAAAAAAAAAAAAATCCTTGTATTATGGTTAACAACCCTACATTTTTAAGATAGTTTTCTATTTTTCAAAAATTGTATAGAAAACTGTAAAATTACAAAAAATATCTGTAAAATAGCAGCCTGGTTGTTTGTGCCAATAATGACTTACTATGTTTATTTCTCATTTTTAATGGAAAAAATACTGCTTTATCAGTCAAACTGTGTAAAATAACAATAATTACCTGTAACTAAATTCATAGCATAATTCCATATGGGTTTATGTCTTTTTGTTTTATGTAGCATATTCAGCTGAACCCTGTTCCCCTCTCACTCATGGTTGCAATAATGGTCATGCTTAAAGGGCACATATCATGCTGATCCCTGATTTAATACTTACATATGAAATAATACATTTGAAAACAAGACCTTTCACCCCCTGAATTTTCAAAAAATGAGATATTGTATTTTTTCCTAGAATGAGATTTGATGCCTCTGAAAATAGGTCGTTGACATTTGGCCGCGAGATTTCAAACGTCGTGACGACACGAGGATCCTTTCTTTTTATTGGAGTAATCTGGTAAAGCAGCTCCTCCTCTGTGATGTCAGTTAGTCACACAACCGCCACCGAGGGAAACACCCATCAAGAGCCGAGTATAAACGTATAAACTATACATGTTACAGTACCGCTTTGACTCACCACACTGAAGCGTCCTGAGATGATCTGTGTCCAGGTGGATTTTCTTCCTCCTGAGCTGCAGAACCGTCTGGGTCTGACTCGGGGTCCAATACAAAAGGACGTATCCTACACTCTGCCATTTTATTAGTGCTATCAATGCCTTACGGTGAAGTTTTGGCAAACAGCAAACTCGCTCAGTCTGCCCCATCCAATGTGGCGATTTTGTAAATACTGCCATGCTGCAAAAACCGCCCCCTGGCTCTACCCCCTCCGCCCCTGTGATAGAACTGACCAATCAGAGCACAAAGGGCTGTGACGTTGCGAGGTTACTGGAGGTCATTCTCCAAACGGAGCGTTTCAACCAGATCTTCAGAATGGCCTAAAATGAGGATATTGAGAACGCTATTGTGGGGCAATGAAGGAACTAAATGACTTGTACTGAGGGCAGAAATGCTTTACAGGCATCCTAGTCTGGCATAGTGAGAAGGAGAAACAAGCATGATATGTCCCCTTTAACCAATAAACCAATAAACTGTTCTTTGATCGGTGACAGAATTTGAAAAAAACTCACAAAACACACAGCTCCTCTTCTGGAAACACTTTTCTCTCATGAGTCACTCGTCACTTTGTCGTCCATCAGTTTGTGTCCTAAATTTCCTGTTTTCCCGTTATTTTACAGGAAAGTCGTTTTTGTTGTGACAGCGCTTTGTAACTGTGAGTGAGGAGGGAACACACTGGATTTGAGATCCTGCTGTACAGGAGAGTACAGTGTCTGCGCTCCACAGCACAGACCGGTTGTCTGCGCCATGGAGCACAGACCATGTTTCCAGTGATTTTTACATTGTGTTTAGCGTAAATAAACAGACTGTCAGACACTAAGATGTAACTCAAAGTTTACAACAACTGGCATCAAAACTTTAGGCATGGTTCACATCATAACGTCCTTCAGAGTTCCACCAGTGTTTTTGCAGAAATCTAGTGTAAAGCGTAAAACAAACAAAACCATCACCATCCAGACCCCAGTTGTTCGCGTCACTTCCTACATTGAATACACATCATCAAGTTTTTAACATTTACATGTTTGAGAGATAAAGTCATGATATTTCTGCACTTGGGAAAATATAAAAATTAGTACAAAAAAAATGCATAAGATACGTGTAAAGTGTTGATTTTTTTATGTTTTCTTTCACTTTTTAGCAATTTATTTATTTAGTCTGGACATAAGTTTGTACAGTTTATTAAAGTTCACGATACAAGGGTTGAATTGGTGTCCAGTAAAAGGTTCATGCAAAAAAACGACACTAGAGCCAATGACAATTTAAAGATATGCTCAGGCAGATTCGGTTTGGAAGGGCCATAAAGGGTATGGTACGGTGGCCCTGAGAGGTCACAGCGCTGCAACTTAGTAAAACACATGCAAGAACACAAATCACAAGAAAACTAAGAAAACATCTTCCTCAAGTTGTGCAGAATTTAGAAAAACACACTGCAAAGACCACAACACAATGGACATGTTTCCAGAGGACACTTGAAAGTGATGCACATGTCCCAACACATGTTGTTGATGCAGATTTTCAATCAAAGTTCTATTAAACAAACTCTGATACAATGTTTAACAAAAAAACTTAAGAGAGCTGTGACTGAAAATCTGCGCCAATAACATGTGTGTCTGGGTATGTGCATCACTTTTAAGTGTCCTCTGGAAACACTTCCTTTATGCACTGCAAAAAAAACAGAAGTCTTATCAAGTGTTTCTGTTAGTCGTGACAGACAAGGAAAACAAAATCTTTTCTATTTAATGTGGTTGTGAGAGATGAGAAGCAAATTATCAGACTCAGGATGAGATATTCAGACGGGGTGCTCATCCAGAATAAAGTAAAGAATCGGTTCATGTCTCTTTTGCAGTGTGACATCACTGCACAGCTGTAACACGCTCCATCTCTGCAGTTGGGGCCCGTCCAAGATCTGACAGTGAGTCTGGACTTTCGAAGTCAAATGGGTTTTCAACCTGAGCAGTTTGAGCTCGTGGCTTTGGAATGTTTTTAAAAAGTTACATGTTTCCAGTAACAGTAAATATTGTGGCAATGTCCCTTTACGTTGTAAAATAACCAGATATGTCAGTGAGAGGAGCCAAGATTTCAGGTTTTTCCTGTGTGTTGTGGTTTTCTTAATGCTAGGCATGTGTTGTCAAATGATGAGGATGTTTTCTTAATTTTCTTGTGTTTTGTCTTTTTGCATGTGTTTCATTAAGCTGTTGCACAGTGAGCTCCAAGGGCCACCGTACCATGGACACAATAAAATACTTCTACTGCTACACTGGTCACACAAACAAAGAAACATGGCCTACACTCCCAGGATTTCAGGAATCCTGCTTCTTCCATGAGAGGAGCGGGCTGTAGTTCCCTGATAGTTGAGTCCGTTCATTGCTTATCTTTTTAACACGTTGCTCACGGTTTGTCAGGACTCATCTGTGTCGTATCGTTGAGCCTCTTATGTTAAATTTCTGCTGCTCAGTGCGGTGATGTTCAGACAAGCCTGTCTCTTCTGTCTCAATGATAAAACCTAAATAAACAAAGCTTTGGTTTATAAAAGTGTGCATATCTATTTCTAATATTTGAAGCAAGGAAACCTGCAAACAGAATCAGTCAGAAACAAGCTTTTATTGATTAATTCATCAGGTGAATCTGTCGTTAAAGGCCCCAAACACAGGTCGTCTTCAGGCCGCGCTCAGCTTCATGCACTTTGGAAATTGACAGACTTTGCTTCAAAATATGAAAAGAAATGTCACCTTTAAGAAAGTATTTAACTTTTATTCACTTTTCAATTTTTGTCAAAAATACAAAATGATTAAAACAAAAAAAGAAAAATGCCAGGATTATGGCACTACAAAAAAAAAAACACTCCGGTCTCTATTTCTTCCTATCCTCTAATTTTTTTGAGCACCCCCTTGTGCCTCCTAGTGGCCCCCAAGGGGGCCCCGGACCCCACTTTGAAAACCACTGAGCTATAGGATCGATTTTAAGATCCTTCTTTTTTGTTGTTGTTGTTGTTGTTGTTGTTGTTTTTAAATCCCTGGATGGTCTGTCCCTGAGTTTTTATCTGACCTCCAGAGCCCTGAGGTCAGTAGACCAAGGGTCTTTTTTTAAAATCAAGAGCAGATCAGAAATTTGCAGTTGTGGCTCCAAATCTGCGGAAAGCTGAAAAGTTCACTTGCATCAAATCGAACATTTTCTGACCCTTATGGCGTGGTTTATTCTCAGATGAACTGACGCTGATGTCGTGTTTGAGGACTTGGAAAAGTAAAACCTGAGACATTTTGTGAATATGGATCAAATTTGGCTCCGTGGTGTTTTCAAATATCTGCAGAAAAAGGTTTTCACTCTCAAGACGTCCTGCCACAGCAACAACCCAAGAAAACATCAACTGTGCAGGAAAATAAATAAAACAAACCACGCTGTGAGTGTCAGAAAATGTTGAACTCCTTCCTAGCACAGGATAGCTACTTTTATTGGGTCTTTTTTCATGTCTTTTTACTGTTGTTTTTATGTTTTTACATGTTTTATGCTTTAATGTTTTATAAGTTTTATTGTGTTATAGTTTTTGTTGATTGCTACGGAGGCCAGTGGGTGTCAGACAATTTACAAAAGCTACAACTCAACAGAAGTTACAGAGGTCAGTTATCCCAACAGACACAAAAAAGATGCAAAAGTAAGAAAATAATCATCTTTTTTTTTTTTAACTTAATCTCTGAGAAATAAAGGTTTGTTGGGGACTCACCTTAAAATATCCTTTATAGTACTGATACTTTTTTATTTACCAGAAAAACAAGTCATGTTATATTTAGCTTAATGAATCAATAATGTTAGCATCAAAGCTAAATTGATCAAATCTGAAGGTAAAAGGAAAATACTGTCCTCATAACTTCTGTTGTGTTGTAGCTTTTGAAAATTGGCGGACACCTACGGGCCACCGTACACTGCAAAAAAAAAACCCTGAAATCTTATCAAGTGTTTTTGTTTTATTTTAAATAAAAATTGTTGTATAATACTTAATATGAGCCAGATTTGCCTGATCAGTCCAGAAAAAAACGTTGTTTCAAGTTATTTTAAGTAAAAAATGAGGTCTGAATTGGTCAAATCAAGGAAAAAAAAAATCTGTCAATGGAAAAAGAGGAATTTCAAGAAAAACTTCTTGAAACTAGAATAATGTCTTAATGCAAGAAACTTTTCTCTTCAGTTGGCAGATGTTTTTTCAACTTGTTGCAAGAATTTCAGACCTCATTAAGGCATTTTGCTGGACTGTAAAGACTTTTTTTTACTGAAAAAAGACAAAAACACTTTATATAATTTCATTTTTTTGCAGTGTAGTTTTCACTGTTTCTGTCTTTTTTACTGTTAAAGCCCTTTGTTTGACCACTGGCTGTTTTATATGTGCTTTGTAAAAAAAAAAAAAAAAAAAAACTGACACTGACATGATGAATGAAACGACGACTGCTTCAGCTGTTAACTTCAGGAAAATAACACCAATAATACGCTTATTTTTTATAATCTGTAAGAATAAATCAGCTTGAAATAATAAATTTATTGATTAGATAAAAGGAGGAAAAGTTTCAGAGGTGAAGTGTAAACCTGCTTCTCATCTCAGGCTCATGCACAGACTGAAAGCTGGGATTTTAAAGCAGAGTAGTTGAATGTAAAGCTTTTCTCAAGCTCTGCAGACAGACGGAGCATTTTTAAAAATATTTAAAGCAGCTGAGAGTTTGCTAAGGATGGCGCAGGTTTAGATTTCTTGGAGTTAAAGAAGGAAATTTCCTCCATGTGCTTTTAATCTGTCAGACTCTTCCTGTCTCAGCTCTTCACCCTCAGGACTCGACCCTCCTCTCCTCACTTTAAATCTTTAAGGAGAATTTAGTGTTTTAATCCTTCCTCTCACCCTCTCACTCTTTAACCCTCTCATCCTGTTTTAGGAAGCTCTGAGTGAAAAGCTTCATTAACAAACTCCTGTAGAGACACGGGGAAAAAACACAGCTCTTGAAGAAGCTTCAGCGTAACTGGACAAACCTTCAGAGTAAGAGCCGTTTCTCCAGAATCAAACTGTTGAGAAGTTTCTGTAGAAACTCATCAGACTGATAAAGCAGATAAAATCTTTATGAGTAAAATGTTTAGATCACTCTGGAGCTGCTTCATGAATGAACTGATCCTGCAGAAAAAGAGCAGCAGATAACACCGCTCCCTACAGGACAAACCTGCTTTAGGTTTAAACTGTTTTTAGATCAACGGCTCCCTCTTCTGGCTGATTTCTGTCCCTGCAACCAAGTCCATATTAACAGGCTCATCAAGTTAAAGCCAAACTTTCACAAAATGCTCTTGAAGAATTTATTTATTTATTTATTTATTTATTTATTTATTTATTTATTTATTTATTTATTTGTTTGTTTATTTATTTATTTATTTATATTACTTTGACAGTTTAGGATTTATTAATCAAGATTTCAAGCTACTTTTCGTATTATTACCTTATTCAACACTTGCTAAGATTTAATTCTTGTATTTAGACGTATCAGATGTTTTATTTTATTTCATTTTATTTTATTTAGTTAATTTTACTTTATATCTATTTTATTTTAATTTGTTTTAATTTATTTGTTTTGTTATATCTTATTTTGATTTATTCGATTTTATTTTGATTTATTCGATTTTATTTTGATTTATTCAATTTTTATTTATCATTATTTTTATTATTGTTATTATTGTTATTATTATTGTTATTATTATTATTATTATTCATTTATTTATTTATTTATTTTACTTTGAAACTTTAGGATTTATTAATCAAGATTTCAAGCTACCTTATTCAACACTTGCTAAGATTTAATTCTTGTTTGTAGACGTATCAGATGTTTTATTTTATTTTATTTATTTATTTATTTATTTGTTTATTTATTTATTTATTTTATTTTATTTCATTTCATTTTGATTTATTCGATTTTATTTTGATTTATTTGATTTTTTAGTTTATTATTATTATTATTATTATTGTTATTATTATTATTATTATTATTTTTATTATTATTTTTATTATTATTGTTATCATTATTATTATTATTATTATTATTATTATTATATTATTATTATTATTATTATTATTATTATTATTATTATTATTATTATTATTATTATTATCAATTTATTTTTCTTTTGACTTTGGCTTTAGGGGGTAATCTTAAATTGATCCCAAATATATCTTTTTTTTTTTTTTTTTTTAACATTATAAGTCATTTAATCTTAAAATTCAGTTTAAAAAAAATAGAAAAGAAAATAAAACAAGGTGAATTGATTCGGTCACCAAAAATCTCTTTAAAATAATAGTATTTTTAAGTTTCACTAACTCCTTCAGGTTGTTTGATTTAAGGTGAACACATGACACATTGTTTTAAAACATATTTTAACCAAATCAGCCCCTCAGACTTCTGCAAATATTGGAGTAGAGACACTTGAAATGAGCTTTCTCTGAGGGTAGACCCAGGTTTGCTGTCAGGGGATCATTCATGAGCTTGATGTACATCCAGAGATAAACTCAGAGCCTTCATCAGATCCATCTGGTGAGGTTTAATAGTTTAACTGATGCAGGAAAGTTTCTACTCCTCTTGTTGTTGTTGTTGCAGGTTTGCTTCAAACCACTAGAGGGAGCCAAAACACAGACTTTCCTCTGTGTGTGCTCATGACTCAGAGTAGATACAGAAGCTCTGACAGAGCAGGATCAGAGAGCTTCAAGAAACATCAACATCACAGCAACAGAAACCAGAAAATGAAAGATGAACCTGGAGATTCAGAGACATTTGTAGAAGAGGACGGAGGAGGAGAAAATACACTGATATAAAATGTAAACAAGTGCATCTGAAGCTGCTTTCAAAGTCTCCACAGAAGCAAAACTGAGTGTTTACAAAAGAGACAGAGACTCGAGTTTAAAGATGTGATCTCCTTTATTTTTCTCTATGAGACGAGGGACATGAGCAGGAGCCTGAACCTGGACATTCAAAGGAGCAATGTTTCTTCAGCTCAAATGGATTAAAGTCAGTCTGTGAAACCAGAGCCACAAAATCTCCTTTATCTTCACAATAAGGATGATATGAGGTATAAAAGCCAATACAAAGTTAAAATCTGGTGAAAAATTATTTTAACAAAAAGGTTTTTGAATTGTAGAATTGTACATGTGATGTCTTAGTTTCTTTTAAATATAAATAAATCTCATTTTTGGACATTTTGGAAATTTTTTTAAAAAAAGTCAAATATGTCCAAAATGATGGAAATTTAAAAGCGCGCAAAATTTGCAAAATAAATTGAAATTTGCAGAAATTGCATTTCCATTTTCTTTTTTAAAAAGCTTTTTTTTTTTTTAAGTATTTAAGGTGGAATAAATCTTTTAAATTTTTTTTGAAGTTTTATTAAAATTTCAATAAATTTGTAATAATGTCAAAAATGTGCAATCATTCAAAAAATTTCCAAAATTTGCAAAAAAAAATTAAAAATTGCAAAAATTTAACAACTTTTTAAAATTTGAAATTTGCAAAAGTTTAAAAAATTTCAATTGTGATAATTCATCGAAGATAACAATTTTTTTATTTTAAAAGTTTGAAAAAATAAATTGAAAAATGTAATAAATACTGAAATGTTAAAATATCTAATAAAAAATAAAAAAATAAAAAAAAATCATACAATTTAAAAAAAAAAAAAATAGCAAGAAAGAAAAGTAAGAAAATGTTTTTTTCATTTTCAATTTCCGAACTTTTGAAAAAAAAAATTGAATTTGAAAACTTACAATCTTAATATTGCTAAACTCATAAACTTTTGTGGTTTGCTTATGTCTTGCCAGGTATCAAACTCGTATATTGAGTTGCCATGTTGTCAGGTAAATGAATCCATCCACACAGAATTAAAATCAGTATTTTCTTCCAGATTAGTCTTTTTGTAGATGTAGTTATCTTCCCAGGGCTGTAAAACTTGAGGTTAGCCACAGGTGCATGGAAAGTTGGTGGGCTGTTGATGTTGTAGGAGGTGAAGTAGAGCGGTGGCAGGCTTTATTGACAGATGGGATGAAGATTTAGTTCAACTAAATGTTAACACAGGATTTTATTTAGTGTCAGTGTCTTGAATCATCAATACCCTCTGGAAGAAAAAAAAAACCTCTTTATTTAAATAATGGAGCTGCAGGTTGAAGACCGTTGGTCATGAGTGAACTCAGACCAGAGGAGCTGAGGACTCTACAGGTGTCGGTGGATGTTCTACTTGCAGGTTTCTTCTTTCTTTGACTCGTTGAGATGAACTGATCTGTGCTGCAGCTCGTTAACCTGTGATCTCTGTGACCTCCTCTCTGTCTCTGTCACATCCTGACCATCTCCTCCTCCTCCTCGCTCTTCATCGTTCTTCATCGTTGACGTTAACAGACTCTGCCCAGCTCCACCTCAGACTCTGAGTTCCTCTCCGTTAATCCTCTCCCTGACTCGGCTCTTTGATTGCCTCAGTTTAGCCCTAATTGAGGGGTTCAGGCTGAAGAGGAGAGGGGGCGTTTGTTGGCGCCGTTACCATGGACACTGGGCGTTGCTAGGCAGCCGGTGGGATGCTGTGGAAGCGGAGAGCAGAGGAGCAGCGGGTCACCGCGGCGAGAGAAAGGGAGAGGGATGTTCACCCACACACCTCACACACACACACACTCACACACACACACACACACACACTCACACACACACACACACACACACACACAGCGAGTCTCTGCAGCCGAGGGGGGAGGGAACCAAACAGGTGACGTAAGAAGTGTTTGAGACTCACCTGCTGAGAGCATCCTGACCGTAAGCGGAGACAAAGAGATGTCAAACCATCTGATCTGCAACTTTAACGCTGCTGTGGAGACGCATGACTGAAAGAAACGACGTCCGCTGAGAAAAAGACACGTTTGTTTGAAGGAAGAAGAGAAATTGGATCAGGTGCAGGTTTATAGACTCTGTGAAAACACGCACAGCACAACAGCTCCTAAAAGTGAAGCAAAAACACGTAGAGCTCCCCCTGCTGGCTGCATTAAAGCTCAAAGACATCTGCATGAAACTTCTTCAAAACAAAATCTCAAACCAAAGGCCGGGGGAGGAAATGTGTGAGTGTTTTTGTTTAGGAGGTCTCGGAAACGACTCGATGAGGAGCGCTGCGCCTCCTCCTCCTGAATCATTGTCTGACAAACAGAGGAGGAAAAACAAACAGGACAGGGAGGATTAGGACGCAGAGATAAGAGAGGCTCTGAGATAAGGAGGAGGAAAGAAAAAGTGAGAGGTGAGGAGGGCTGAAGATAGAGACAGATAATGAAGGCAGAGAAAGGAAAGGAGATAAGAGCTGAGAGGAGTGTGTGTGTGTGTGAAGACAGTTAAAACAAGGCGCAGACAAAAAGAGGTGTCCAGATTTTGTTCGTTTTAATCTCACTCGTCTTTCTTTGTGGTTTAGAGACACAGACGCTTTGTTCTGCCGTCAGAGTGGGAATGAGAACAAACAGGAGCAGGACGCTCGTGTTGTGTCAAACCTCAAACTTAGGAGCTCTGACGGCAAAAATCAGCACTAAGAATTTTCAAACTGAGCATGCACCTGCTTCGACTCTGACGTTCAGTTTGGTGCTGATCTGGTCTGCGGTTGATGTACCAGCGTCTGTCCTGGTTCTCCTGACAGACTCTAAAGAAAGGGGCGGAGCTAACCAGAAACCACTGCAGCAATCCTCAAACAACCAAATTGAAAACCTTAAAACTGTTCGTTAATGTATGAAAGGAGTTCCTGCTTCACCACAGATATGACGTCAGAAATCAGGCGGACAGTCTGAGCGTTATGTTTAAAGCAGGAAGCAAAACAAAAGCAACTCATGGTGTCTCACTGATCACACAGGGACGACAGCCAAATGCTGATTGACACCTGCCAGTTGCTCAGTGACATTTGCCAGTCACTCAGTGGCACTTGCCAATAACTCAACTATGCCAGCTTATTGCCTAGTGACACCTGCCAATGGCTCAATGACAACTGCCAGTCTCTCAGTGTCACCTGCCAATCTGTAAGTGACACATACCATTAACTTAGTGACATCTACCAGTCACTTAGTGTCACCTGCCATTGGCTCAGTGACACCTGTCATTTGCTCAGTGACACCTGCCATTGGCTCAGTGACACCTGCCAATCGCTCAGTGACACCTGCCAATTACTCAGTGACATCTGCCAGACACCCAGTGGCACCTGCCAATTACTCAGTAACACCTGCCAGTCCCTCAGTGACACCTGACAAGCACTTAGTGATGCCTGCTTATGCCTAGTGACAACTGCCAGTTGCTCAGTGTCACCTGCCAATCTGTCAGCGACACCTGCCATTCACTCAGTGACATCTGCAAGATGCCCAGTGGCACTTGCCAATAACTTAGCAATGCCTGCTTATTGCCTAGTGACACATGCCAGTCCCTCAGTGACACCTGCCAATACTTTGGTGACACCTGCCAATTGCTTAGTGAAACCTGCCAATTAACCAGTGGCTATGCCAGTCCCCCAGTGACACCTGCCAATGGCTTAGTGACACATGCCAGTTTCTCAGTGACACCTGCCAGTGTGTTTGTGACCTCTAGCAATCACTTACTGCCACCTACTGATCGCTCAGTAACACCTACAGCAGGGCACTGTGTTTTCTTCTTTGATCTTTGGTCAGGTAGTGACGACGTGTTTATGTAGGGGCTGTTGTATTTTTGTAAAAAGCTGAGGAGGCACCTGTGAAGCTCTCTGTGGATACTGGTGTCACTCCATATTAGTGCACCAGATTGAAATATTTCTTTTCTCTTTTGGAAATCCCTTTTTAAAAGATATGAATTATAAATGACAATGATAACTTTTATTTATGGAGAACTTTTAAAAAAACTCAAAGACACTTTACATGGAAAAAGGAAAGTGCAAGTTGGAACCAAGTTGGTCTGAATGAGCATTTAAACATATTCTGAGACAAAATCAAGACAAAGAAAGGAGCGCTGTGTTTGGTGTAAGAACATCCAGAGGTCTGTAGACTTTGATAAAGACACGTCTCACTGCAGCTGTCAGACCAGCCTGTGTCTGGGTCTTCGCACTGAAAGGTCGTCCTGATTCACAGACTCAGAGCGTGGCGTTTGGGTCAGGGGGTGGCGTCACATCAAACAGCTGGACGCTCACAGATCCCATCCCAGAAACACAGACTGACCTGGTTTGACCCAGCAGCAGGGACTCCTGGGACACGGCTGAACAGATCTGGACGCGTCGTGTGTTTGATTTCAGGTCTGGATCATGAAGGACGCGGCGTGGTGTGGTTTTTGAGCTCCATCTTGTATTTTATCTCTGAGTGTCTCTGAAAGCAGTTTAAAGTATTCCTCTTATCAAAATGCATCTCCTTGGTTGCATAACTCAGAAACGATGTTGCAGCTCTGCAGCCACGCTGACCTCCTGCCCTCCTGGACACATTAGCAATCTTGTGTTTGGAGCTGAATAATTGTGCTGAGAAACAAAGCCGGGGTTATTAGGTTCCTGTTTATATCTGCAAACCCTCGGCCTGCTGTTCCTCCCTGAGCTGCAGCGCGCACACACACAGCTCCAGTAATAAAAAAACACGACCATGATCCTCTGCAAATAAACTGAGTTTAGAGAAAGATGATTATCAGAATCTGGACACACTCACATTCTCCACAGCAACACAGAGAGTTTAATACAGCCCATAGACAAGAGGAGGCAGACAACTTGTTAGTGAGTGTCCACTGGTTTGGGACTAGATTTTCTGACCTTACTGCACAGATTTTCTCTCAGTATCACCAAACAGTAAAGCCAAGAAGTGGAAATGTGGATCTGCAACCTTTACTTTCAAAGGAGCCATTTTTTCTCAGCTCACCTGGATTAAAGTCATTCAGAGCCACAAAATCGACTTCATCTTCACAACAAAGACAAATAAGAGTTTAATTTCTATACACAGATAAGATCTAGTGATTAGTTATCTAATCTAATTTATAAAACTGAACATGTGATGTCTTGATTTTTCATTTATGATAAATTTGTAAACATTTTTTAACATTTAAAATTTAAAAAGATAAAAAACAATTCAGTATTTTTAAACATGCAAAAAAAAACTTGAAACATTAAATTAAAAAAAAAATCAAATTTTTATTGAAATTTCAAAAATTAGCAAATTAAAAAAATACATAAAATATGAAATGCAATTTATCATTAAAGATTACAAAATTTGAATTTAAAAAAACAATTTAAAAATTTTAAAAATTAGAAAAAATATAAAAAGTTGTAGTAATTAAAAAATGTCAAATGTCAAAAAAAAAATTTGCAAAAAATAAAAAATGCAAACATTGAAAATTTTGTGAAAAAGTTTTAAATTTTGCAAAAAAATTCAAAAAGTTGCAGTAATTAAAAAAATGAAATAAAAAAATTGCATAAAGTAAAATAATGCAAAATTTAAAACAACGAAATGTAATAAATTATTGAAAATTACAAAAAGAAATGGATTTAAAAAATTTGGCGAAAAATTTAAAACAATTTTATTGTTAATATATTTAAAAATTCGAAACAATTTTAAAATTTCTGAAATGACCAAGAATTTTTTAAAAAAAGGAGCTACAGGTTGCAGACCTTTGTTTTTGAACCCTCACGTTTAATTTTGGCTGTTGGTGTTTAGTTTTTAAAGAGTTAAATGTTCTCATATTCAGACAGGAGAGTTAAGACAGTACCTGGGTGTCATTGGGGTCCTTGGTCACCAGTCTTTGACCTTGCTCCTGAGAATTGTTGGAGTCCCATGATCCTCAGAGTTGAGGGAATCCATGGACAGGAAAGAGATCCTGCACAGCCTATTTCTGCTCCTTGACTCTGAGGAGAAAACATCATACAGAAACAAATACGGCTGCTTCGCCATCCAATCCTGTCCTGCAATCCGGGCAGGGGCTTCTGCAGAGCTGGTGAGAGCACCTGGAAGATGTGCTCTAAAACAGAAAAGTTATTTGATAAAAGTGGGAGAGACTTTGTTTGTCCTTACAGATAAATATTTGTCATGTATGAAAGGAAACTTTATCAGGATTTAAATGTCTTTAATGTCTTTCACTCAGCACTTCTGCACTCAGAGCCAAATGATCCCAGCTTCCTTCAAAGGGGGGCGCCAGACTGCAGGACTGGAGCGGTCTGGATGGGACCTGTTGTTTTGTTGCTGTGAGCTGAACAAACTCTCAGTCTGTGATATAACAGTGACTCAGACAGCAGAAACTGAACCATGAAGACGGTCTGAGCAGGATCCTGGAGTCCAGCAGTGGACTCTGACTCTACTTCCTGTGTTTTCCTCGGGCCCGGCTGTTTGTTGACATTTTTCCCGTGGCATTTCCCTGACCTCGGAGGCCGAGCCGCTGACCGCTGCACTACCCAGCTGTACGAGCGAGCCGGCGTGAGAGGAAGACGGTCCATCAGGAGGCTGCGTTTCTCCTCTGAGAGCGTCACATAATCCTCTTATGTAAAGCAGAAAACACGGTGTAATCTCTCTGTGTGTCACTCCCCCTCTGTGTGTCTGTCAGCACCACGACAGCGACTACCAGTTAATTCATCTCTCCGACCCACAATGAGTTTGTTCTGAGAAAACTTCATGGGTTCACTGGAAACAGGACGTTAACAGACAAACAGCTGGGCTTCACTGAAGTGGGAGGAGTTTTAATCACTGGGTCATTTTAAAACTGAAAGAAAAGTCAAACAGAAAGAAAGATTCAGCATGAAGGAAAACATGTTTAAGTTAGCATCCGATGCTAACCAAACGTCAGGTCACATCTTTAAACACTGAAAACTGAAATCTAACCAAGTTTATTTGTTGACTTCTTGGGAAAATATCTCACTGGATTTGATAAAATGGAAAAAAAAAATCCCATTTGACGTCATAAGTAAGGAATTTTCCTGATTACAGCTGCAAAACAAAATATGCTTCAGTAATAGGTTCAGCATCCTGTTTGAGGAAACTTTCCTTATTTTCGCTGAGTGATATTTTAAAATAAGATCTACATCTGGATGTTTTGGGGTTAACGAGGCTCCTTTGGTGTAAAAATATATCTAATACTTTATAATTCGACTGATTCACTCTGTAAGTTTTCAGTTTTTTCTGTTTTCACTGACAGCAGAAACAAGCTACAGTTTATACCAGGGGCGGTGCTATGGGTGGGCCCAGCAGTCCAAGGCCCACCCTGACCTTTTCTGTTTTTTATTCATTTATTTATTTATTGTTTTTGAATATTTATTTACTTATCTTTTTTTGTTTGTTTAAACAGTTTCAAATGAACACTGTAAATTTTGTCACTTTACATTTGTTTTTTTTTGTTTTTTTGTTGGGTATCCTGTCTGTCTTAATGAAATGAGCCGAGTTTGGCTAACTTTGTAGTTCTTTGGAGAAAAAACAAACAAACAAACAAAAAACAAAAACAAAACAAAAAGTAAGAAAACAAAAAATAAAATAGAATAAAAAAATAAATATATACATAAAAAACAAAACAAAAAGTGATAAATAAGTAAATAAATAAAACACAAAAAAACAAAAAAAATAAATAAGTACAAAATAAATAAAAACACAAAAAACAAAAAAATAAATAAGTACAAAATAAAAAAAAAACACAAAAACATAAAAAAACAAAGCAAAAATACAAAACAAAAACAATATTAATTAATGAATAAATAAGTACATAAAATTAACAAAAACACACAAAATAATAAATAAATAAACAAAAAAACAAAAAATAAAAAAGTACAAAATTAACACAAATGCAAAAAAACAAAAAAAAAAAACAAAAACAAAACAAAACAAAACAAAACAAAACAAAACAAAACAGAATTTCGAAACTTTCAGCCTCATGTCTCACAGGTGGGATCAGAGAACTGCTTATATGTATATTTTATACCTTAACTTTTCTTTATTCCATTTTACAGAGTGTGTAGCTTGTGATTCTGTATTTAAGTCGTTGCTCAGTTGCTGTTCATGTTATTTACTTGCTCCTTGTTGATTGTTGCACTAATAGACAAAGTCAAATTCCTTGTATGTGCAGATGTTCTGGGTAATAAAACTTGATTCTGATTCTGATTCTGGTTTTTGGGAAAATCAGTGACTTAAACAGACTTTCTGAAGTGCAGAGGAAAAAGAAAAAAAGATGCTCGATTTTTTGGTTACCAAGAGGACACTTTGGCGTTAAGTTTTAGCTCCCAAAGAGACACTTTATCACATTTTCTGGCTCCCAAGAGACCACATTAGTGTGCTTTTTTGCTTTTCATATTTTCTGTCCTGGTTTTTCTTTTTAACTGCCTTTTATTGCTGTCTTTCTTTTTCTTAATGAGTTTATGTTTTCAGCCTTTATTTCAGTTCTCATGGTCTCATTTTGTGTTGCATGATTCTTGTATTGTCTGGGTTCCTATGACTTGTTTTTGTGTCCTGTTTTTGATTTGTTTCCCTGTGTTTTGTTGTGTCCTGTCTGTTTTCAAAGCACTTTGTAAACTGTTATTTTTAAAGGTGCTGTATAATTAAGTTATTATTATTTTTATAAGGCCCATTTGATTTCTGGTAAATGCTCTTTTCATGATCTAAGAGTTGGAAATTCATGATTTGATGATCAGATTCATGGTTTGTTATAACTATGTTAAACTGCAGAGTTTGTTTGTTTATCTGATGCAATCAAACATTTAAAAAAAAGCAGCCAAAGCAAACACAGTATATCAGTCAGTCACTTTTATTAAATTAAATATTGATCTACTGACTTCTGCCATTTAAGGCCCACCCAAGACTGAAATCCTGGCTCCACCCCTGGTTTTTGAGTTCATTTTTTAGATAAGCTGCAAAAATGTTGCCTTCAAAAACTGAGTGAGATTTCTTTGCTCTTGAGCTCCTTTGTGTTGGACATACAGTGAGTTTAACTTTCATCACTTTTGTCAAACAAACTGTCTGAGTTGAACTCCTTCCACAGCTTTTACATCAGAGCCCAAATAAAAACCACCTCATGTCCGGTCCATATTTCTTTAAATGTCCCTGCCAAAGCCATTTACTTCACGCTGACGCACCGTGACGTAGGCGCACGCACATTCACAACAAACTGAAAACAGTGATGAGGAGAAAAAAAAAGTAGAATCAGACTCATCCACGCGCTCTGCGTTCAGTGAAAACTCGTGGGAAAGTCAATCTGTGTACATGTGTTACTAACGTGCCTCACGCGCCGCACTGACTGTAACTGTCACTGTACGTCACTCTTACGCTCACTGTAAACACGGTGTTCCTCCGCCGGGGATGGGAGGAAGTAGTGCGCCTGGAAATCACACAGTAACACTCGTTGGGGAAAACTTGAGGACAAAGTAATAAAATTTACAGTACATGATTTAAAAACCTCCTCCTTGCAGTTGTAATAATGCGTGAATTGATTATTGAATTTGTTTGGTTTTACGCGCATTTTACGCACGGACAGAAGTGACCAAAGCTCGCAAAGTGCAGTCGCTGCTTCAAAACACGAGCAGGCGGAGGGATATCAACTCTTAACACATGATGTCGCCATCAGCCCTTCCTACTCCACCGCACACCTTCCACCAACTCCGCGCAGCCGCTCTGATTGGCGGAGGCGGCGCGCACGGCTGGCTCTGATTGGCCGCCTTCCTGTCAATCATAAAGCAATGCCTCAGGATAGATTAGGCACCATTTGCTATAACTAAATAGTTACCTTGTACATCAAGTAGGGAGAATTTTTTAATTGGTAGCCCACCGCGCGGCGCAGAGTCACACGCCGGCTTCGCTGGAACCGCCTGCGCGCTCTGAACGCAGCAAAGTGTGAGACGTTTGGATCTCCGCTCTCCTCAAACAGATGTGGACACTCTGCTCGGGTAAGTCGCCGCATTTTTTTTGCCACATTTGTGCCTCAGCTTGTGTTTGTGTACTTCTGACACGCCGTGGCGCCGCGCTCGGGCTGTGCTTCCTGTGCTTCCTCTCCGCGGAGTTGTGGGAACCGGCGCGGTGCTCGTGTTTGTGGGAACTCCTAAAGGAGGAGGCTCTGCGCGGCTGCTCCCAGCCCGGGAAGCCTCATCCTCTCCCCTCGGTGTGTGTTATGTGTTGTGTGTCAAGGACACGCGGTGCTTCTTGTAGTTTTTCCTCCTTGTTGAAGTTAACACCACTGCGCTTTCTTTCCACTCTTCCACGCGTGTCTCCCTCCTGTAAATAACATCCCGCAGCCCGTGGCTTTGGAGCGTCGTGCGCAACAGTGATAACACTCCATTAGGGAGCTGTCAGCAACGATTTACGACAAGTGTCAACCTGCTTTTTGACGCGATTCCTCTTCATTTCTGCAGATGGATTTGATGTGTGAGAGGAGCACGCCTGCTTTATTGGCAACTTTTAGCGCGCCATCAATTTGGGTTATTAAATGACAGCTGTGAGGAGTGGGCAGAGGAGGAGAGCGGTGCTTCTGCTTCAGGGAAACTGTATCGACTGCTGAAATTGTGTTTCTTTTATTAAAAAAACACACACTGGATGTTTTCCCTCATATTCTTTAAGCGATTGTGTCTGCAGAATGATTTTATGTCTCTTTCATGAGCCCATTTCCGACGATTGTGCTCTCATTGCTGCGCGTAATTGCTTCTCTCCCGGGAGAGAGTGCCATCAAACTTCTAATTTCCTCCTCAAACCCGGAAACCATTTCACTCGTGGAAGCAGCCCAGTAATGATGGCATCAATAAACCCGAATCAGGCTCACGTCAAGTTATGTGTGAGATTATTCCGGAGTGATGAATGCCCTGTTCTGTCATCTGGCAGTGTTTCTGCAGGATTTCAGAGGGCAGGAAGACAATGGGAGTGTGTCTCAGGAGAGGAGTCTCTGGTGTCAGGAGGCAGGTTATCTATTACATCATTATGTGCTGCAGCACAGGGATCCTCTGCCGCACAGACTGATGAGTTTTTCCAGCCTGCAGGTGAAGTCCAAGCTGCCAGGAAGGTGTCACAGGATCCAGAGGGAGAGGAGGGCTGCTGTCAGCGTCAGTGTTTGCTCTGATGAGAGCAGAGCGATGGAGGAGTAAACAGGACGGTGCAGAGCCATAAAATAAACCGTTAAACTGAAATGAGTCCTGCAGGTCTGCTCCTGGATCTCTGGCTCCAAGCTCAGAGGGAATATTCAGAGAAGGGTTTTGAAGTCAGAGTCAGGGACAAACCAAAGGGCTGAAGGGGAATCAGAGCGGCCGGCTCCAGTCAGAAGAGCGTCCAGAGAAAAGTTGCCAACACCGAGGCTTTCACTTCCCTCACGTCTCAGCTCGTCTTCGGTTTGAAGCTCCTGGAGCTGGTTTGAGATCCTGAACTGAGCGTGATGAAGACTCATCATGGAGTCAGGCTCATGTCTCACAAACAAACACTGTGACACATCCTTCCTCTTCCTCTCTGATGAAGCCGACTCTCCTGTGGCTTCAGCTCAGGATTCGCTGCTAATGCTGCATCTCGTATACAACTTTGACAGAAGTACAGGGTGTTTTCTGAACGTTTATTGCTTTATGTGCTGCAGATCTCAGGAAAAAGGTGTAAAATCTTGGGGTTATATTGACTATAAATGTAGGAAACCATCGTTGACGTCATTTAAAGTTGACTTCTCTTTTTTTAGATCAGGGGTCTGCAAGCTTTACTTTCGTAAGAGCCATTTTACCTCAGCTCACCTTGATCTAAAATCATTCAGGAGCCGCAAAATCTACTTTATCTTCACAAGAAAGACAGAAAAGTGTTGAAATCCAGTGAATAATCATGTCTTAGTTTTTTATATTTGATAAATTTGCAATTATTAAAAACAGGAAAAATTTTTAATATCTTAAATGTCATAAATTTGTAGAATCTGTGTAACTTCAAGAATTTTGACAATTTTTAAAAAATGTTAAAATTTCTAAATTTGCAAATTAAAAAAAAAAAAAAATTCTAGAAAATTCTAGAAAATTTCAAACTTTCAAAATTAGCAAAAACTTCATAAATTTGCAAAATAAAATTAAAAATTTTAATTTAAAAAATGCTATTTAAAAAAAATAGGATTAATTAAAAAAAACTTTCTTTTTCAAAATATTAATTTTAAATAAATTGCAAAAAAATTGCAGAAATCTAAAAAATTAAAATTTAGAAAAATTTCAAAAAATTCAAAAACTCTTAAAAAAATTTTGAATCTTTTTTTTAACATTTCGAAAAAATGTCAAAAAATTAGCATTAAAAAAATTTGGGAAAAGTTTATTACTAAATTTGATACTGGCATAAAATTGCAAATTGAACTTAATCGGGTAATGACACTTGGAATAAGGAGTCTACATGCTTCAAACACAATCAGAATATTGTTTTTATTCTGGTTAATACAGGAATGTGGTGTGCAGATAAACTAAGTCAGTGCTAGGGATGTTTACCTTTCATATTTAAACGATACGCTACTGATGCCTGGTACCTGGCAATCGGTACTGGTCCTCAACGGTACCAATTTTTGTTACTTTTTTGTGTTAATGTGATAAAAAATATAAATTTGTTTAATAATAAAGTGTAATTTTTTTCAATTTAACACATTTATTCTTCAATATTAACCTTGCAATGCTGTGTTCATGTCGAGCTTGGAAAATCACCTACTCTTCCTCTCCCTCACAGTCACAGGGATGCGTTTAGGTTGGAAACATGGTACCTTATGAATTTATGTGAATCAGTACCCGGTACTCTTGACAGAATTCAGTCGGTACCTATAAAAGTACCTAATTCAGTACCCATCCCTAATCTGACTGTCAGAGAGGAAAGAAAACTCTCGAGCAGAGAAACGCTAACAACAAACAATGACCTTTAGTCGCTGTCGGTCTCGGTTTCTCTTCATGTCTTCCTGATCTTTTTGGTCCAAAACCTGATGATTTACACTCATGAGATGCACTTTGAGATTCTCCATCAGAAAATACTCTCAATACCAATTCTTTCTGCAAAGCAACTGGTCTTTCTGCTCTCCAAAATCTGCCGTAGACAAACATGGCCGTTTGTTTTGTCTGCCTCTGTGAACAGGACCCACAGTGATGTAAATATAAAAAGCTATTTTATGACTTAATAAAAGGAAAACTTAAGCTTTATTGGGATTTTTTAAACATATATAAACATTTTATCTAATTTCCACCATTTCTGTTCGGCCACATGCTGATAACTTCTACGCACTGCTCCTTTAACTAGCATTGCTGTTTTGTTAACATGAGGAGAGTTTGTTGGGAGGAGATGAAGTGTTTGAGGGTAAAGTTGATGAGCTGAGGAAGTGAAAATGTGAGAGATTTCTCGCAGGCAGCTTGTTTTTTCTTCGCAGAGATGATGGTGAAAAACTCTGAACCTTTAGGAGTTTGGTTGTTTCATCCACTCCTGCTGTTTCCATGTTTCGGTAACGGGTAAGCTAACCCGAGCAGAGGTCGCACGGCTTGAGGATGGCTCAGCCGGCAGCGACTGAGCAGAAACGATGAAACAAACCGTTCGTTAAGTGATTGTCAAACTTTTTACCAACAGTTTTTATGAACACGAATCTGAGACAGTTTTTCTTCCAGATCCTCTCCGCTCTGTCTCCAGTGAGAGTCAAAAAGTTTAACTCCTCTTGGTGAAATTTCTTCCCAGATTTTTCACATTTGCTTCCCACAGAGCCTCGCTCATGCACAACAGGAGAGGAGACTTTGATGGTGGTTTTTTCAGACTCAGAGCCTGGTCCTGATGAGATGAGAGCGAGAACATGTTGCTCCATCAGCTGGTTGTGAAACCTCTCGTGTGTCTTTTGGCAGAAGTGTTGATGATGCACTTCACTTTAAAGATCTGATTCCTGGCCCTTAAGTCTCCTCGGGGCTCATCTTTCAGCCTGTCCTCACACAGCCACACAATCCACAAATTGAAGGAAATATTGTCGCTGGACTTGTTGGCTGAAAAGGCTTTAAGCTGCTGATAAGTTATGGGCTCAGCTCCAGTAATGGGCTTTTGTGTCCCTGAGAAGCGTGACTGCAGGCGAAGCTGTTCATCGACAGAGGAAAGCTCCGCGCCGGGACAAAAACCCAAGGAGACAGTTTTTCTCAGGAAAATAATCCCAGAATTAATTCTCCTGAACACCCTGAGTCAGAGCTGGTGTGGGAGCAGGACGGCGTGCTCCGTCGTGTGCTCTGCTGGCATCAGACAAAACACAGAGAGGGGAAAATCTCCTCCTCTGCCGCGGTTCGTCTCTTTTTTTAAGGAAGTACGACCATCCTCTCCGGCCGCAGCTTCCTGAGCTGAGTTCACACTTCAGTCCTTCTAACATCAACTCTGATTTATCAGTTTCTTCATTTTCCTGCTGAATCAAACCAAACGCTGAGGTGTTTATATAAATATTTTTGGCTCAATTCTCCTCCGACAAACTTTCACCAATTTCCACTGTTTGAATCTTAAAATGTTCAACACGTTCAGGTGAAGCGCGTGTGTACGTTTCACGTTTCTAACCCTTGTACTTTTTGAAATATCTAGCATTTTCCAACATTTTTGGCCCATTGGAATGAATGGAAATGATCCACCACAATGGAAACTGTACAGCTGATGATGTCAGAAGGGGTTCTGAGGTTATAAAAAGGAGTGGTTAGTGTAAGGGTGCGATTGAAGTTAGATGGTTGGGGCTCATCATTTCAACATTCAGAATTTGCTGCTGGGAATCCTCCAGTTAGTAGACTCATTCTTTCATACGTTACTCATTTATTTGTTTTGGCTCGCTACTTCAACAAATTTTCACTAATTTCATCTTTTCAAATCATAAAATGTTCAACATGTTCAGGTGAAGTGAGTGTGTACGTTTCAGGTTTCTAACCCTTGTACTTTTTGAAATATCTAACATTTCCCAACATTTTTGGCCCATTAGAATGAATGGAAATGATCCACCACCATGGAAACCTTACAGCTGATGATGTCAGAAGGGGTTCTGAGGTTATAAAAGGAGTGGTTAGTGTTAGGGTGCAGTTGAAGTTAGATGGTTGGGGCTCAGCATTTCAACATTCAGCATTTGCTGCTGGGAATCCTCCAGTTAGTAGACTCATTCTTTCATACGTTATTCATTTATTTGTTTTGGCTTGCTACTTCAACAAATTTTCACTAATTTTCACTTTTCGAATCTTAAAATGTTCAACATGTCCAGGTGAAGTGCGTGCTTATGTTTCAGGTTTCTAACCCTTGTACTTTTTGAAATATTCAGCATTTTCCAACATTTTTGGCCCATTAGAATGAATGGAAATGATCCACCACCATGGAAACCGTACAGCTGATGATGTCAGAAGGGGTTCTGAGGTTATAAAAAGGAGTGTTAAGGGTTAGGGTGCAGTTGGAGTTGGATGGCTGGGGGTCAGCATTTTAACATTCAGCATTTGCTGCTAGGAATCCTCCAGTAAGTAGACCAATTCTTTAATGCCTTTTTTTTTTGGCTCGCTACTTCAACAAATTTATACTAATTTCCACTGTTTGAATCTTAAAACGAAAAACATGTTCAAGTGAAATGCATGTGTACGTTTCACGTTTCTAACACTTGTACTTTTTGAAATATATAGCATTTTTTTGGCCCATTAGAATGAATGGAAATGATCCACCACTATGGAAACAGTACAGCTGATGATGTCAGAAGAGGTTTCAAGGTGACATAAAGGAGTGGTGCTGTTAGGGTTAGATGGTTGGGGCCTAGCATTTCAACATTTAGCATTTGCTGTAAAGAAATGCCCCCCTTCCAAAAACAAAATTAAAAAAATGTGAAAAATTCTGTATGTTTTTTTGGCTCGCTACTCCTCCAACAAATTTCACCAATTTTTGGAGTTCAAATTTTATTAAGTTCATCATATTCAGGAGAAATTCATGGCTTTGTTTTATAATTGAAACCAGTGTACTCTCTGAGAAACTCAGCATCTTTCAAGATTATTTTGCCCATTGAAATGAATGGAAATGATCCGCCACCATGAAGAAGAAAAGGGTTCTGAGGTTAAAAAAAGGAGTGGTTATATTAGGGTTAGATGGTTAGGGATCAGCATTTCAGCATCAAGCATTTGGAATTCCCCAGTTATTTGACTTACTCTTCCATGCGTTTTTGTTTGTTCATTTTGGCTCGCTACTTTAACAAATTTTCACCAGTTTCCACTATTTGAATTTTTAAATTATTAACATGTTCAGATAAAGTGCGTATGCATGTTTTACGTTTCTGACCCTTGCACTTTTTAGGATTCTCAGTAGTTTCAACAAATTTTGACCCATTAGAATGAATGGAAATGATGCACCACTATGGAAAAAGTACAGCTGATAATGTCATAAGAGGTTCAGAGGTTACATAAAGGAGTGGTGTTGTTAGGGTTAGATGGTTAGGGATCAGCATTTCAGCATTCAGCATTAGCTGTGAGGAATTGCCCCCCGAAAAAAGAAAAAAAAACACTTTTCTGTACTTTGTTTTGGCTCGCTACTCCTCCACCAAATTTCCACCAATTTTTGCAGTTCAACTTTTATAATCTTCAAGGTATTCTGTAGAAACACATGGGTAGATTTTATACTTCTAAACCTTGTACTCTTTAAAGAATTGAGCATTTTCCAACATTTTTTGGCCCATTACATTGAATGGAAATGATCTGTCACCATAGAAACCATACAGGTGGTGATGTCATAAGGGGTTAGGGTTCCGAACAGAGGTTCCGCAGAGAGAATGCAGTCATATTATGTCACTGGTAGACCTTGATGCAACAGAACAAATCATGTAAGACAGAAAGAAAAAATCCAACATGGTGGACTTCCTGTCCAAAGGTGACACTACACGGGATAAAACTCTCAATTTTTAAGCCCATGGCGTCCAACACATCAGCTGTTGAGCCGGGCTCTAACTGACAAAATGAGACCTGAAATGATCAAATTCTGTTGCATAGAACTGCTTCATCACAAAAATGACAGCGTTTCGAAAAATGCATCACACGTTCTTTTATTTCTCCTCTTTTTATTTCTAAAATCGAACAGTTAACGCAACAAACAGCGCCTGCAGTAGAGATGTTATAAAATCTTTGGAGAGTAGTAAAAGCTCCAAACCGAGTGTCTGAGTTACAGCAGAGAGCGGCGGCGTTTTAATCCCCTGACAGATCCTCAGAGCTCTCCATTAGTCCACATCCTCCAGACTCTGACAGGGGAAGCGGGAACTTTGGCGTGCGCTGTAATTGTAACCGGGGTCTAATTTTCACTAATCAATACGTTTGTTGGCCGAGCTGAGAAGAGATGGATTTAAATCACCGCTGAGGCTGAGGCTGCGTTCGCTGGCGAGGGCAGAAAGTGATGTCAGTGACCGTGCAGGTTGAGAGTTGGTTGTTTTGGAGCACGGTGGCGGTCAGGAGCGGGGCTGAAACATCCCTCATTGTTTCCTCTGTTTACCTTTTTTAGCCTCGGCAGCCATGAGTGTTCAGCGTGCTCCAGCAGCTGACCCACGCCACAGACGTAAAAACAAACCGCGTCTGAAAAGCATGCCCCCTTCGGCACGGCGAGTCGTGCTCCTTTTTTAAACAGAGCGTTTCAGCAGAAAGGAGCAATTACTACCTGCTCCGCTCGCGTTGCTTTCATGGCCTCCTTTGTGCGCTGATTCCAGGGCAGATTTTGTCCGCTGCTGTTCCCACGCTGAGCGAGGAGAACAGGAAGAACTCAGCGGCGCAGCAGGCCTCTGCCTTCTGCTATTATGGCTATGATTCAATCATGGCAGGGCAGCGCTTTACCCCGGCGCTCGGCGAGGGAAAGGAGCGTCAGCGCTCCCTCTCTGCTAATGGAACTTAGAGCCAAAGGTGTTTCTGCTCAGAGAGACGACCATCAGCCACTTAACGTGGGAAGTAGCGGCAGCACGCCTCACCTCGCAATCCACTCTCCCCCTGCTGCGATTTCAAAATGGCCTCCCTCCTGTGCCTGCAGCCAGAAAAGCCCCACGCAGGGTGGAGGAACCAGACCGGCCCAGATTTGTCTCTCCTGGTGCTTCTCATCACACCCACTGTTTGTTGTCTTTGGCCAGAACACAAGTGAAGAAGTTCAGCTTTGGATTGGTTTTCACTTTCACTCGCAGCGAATCCAAGCAGTCAACAAATGTCACATGACTCACAATTTACTGTAGCAAAGATTTACTGGAAGGACAACAGAGAGAGCTGGTGCTAAACGCCGCTTCAGCCAGAACGGAGACGGAGCATGTTCTCCTCCAGTTCTCCACCAAGAACAACAACAAACACCAAGGCACTTTATTAATTCATCTCCTGATTGAGATGATGATGTTTACGACGCTCAGTTTTACTGATGTTTGCCTGAAACAGAAAGATAATCTTTCAGTGTCAGTTTGGACTTGAGGTTACAAACTCTGGGCTGTTAATGCACTGAAAAACAGAGCTGAGAGAATAAACTGTCATTTCTTTTAAAATGTCACAATTATGTAAAATCTTGATTTCATAAAATGCTCTTTCTGATCTTGTTTACCTCCACCAAGGAGGTTATGTTTTTGGGAGTTTGTCTGTCTGCGAACAACATAACTCAAAAACTAACTAACAGATCTTGATGAAATTTTCAGGAACTGTTCAAAATGGGATCAGGAAGAAGTGATTACATTTTGAAGCTGATCTGGATCACCGTCTGGATCTAGGTCTTTTTTAAAGGATCCTTTATCATTGTGAGATAGAGCTGTTTTCACCATATGTGTATATAACTCCACTATAAATGGTCGAATTGCTTTGCAAAACAAAACAAGACAAGGTCACCATAATTTCTGACAGATGCAAAAGTACAAATCAGATCCTGGCAATATTCTGGATACTAAGATCTGGAATATGAAATATGTACTTTATGTACTGTACTTGTACAAACCTGCAACTAACACCAAATTGTAGCAGACAGTCTCCTAAAGGGAGTATAACATTAAAGTCGGACTAAAGTGTTGGTGACAATCTGTGCTCACTGAGTGCTTTTCTAGATTTTAGATGTATTCAGATAAAAGCTGCTCTCATCATCCACTGTGGTTTGGAACCCATGGCATAGAGCACGGGTTCTGAACTGGTCTGGCTTCAGAACCCACCATCATTCTTTACTGACAAACTGTGGCTCAAAATCCACATCTGATGTCGGCGTTATCGTATTGCTTTACAGTGTGTCTTCCCCAAGGAGCAACATCCGGTCAGTAAAAATGAAGCCTGTGCTAAAAGTTGCTGTTCATCAAGAATCCACTTGAGGCTGGCTTCAGAAAGACCAGAAGTCACGCACACACCCAGCCATAAAAACAGACTTTTACAGCATTAAAAACATATTTACAGCCTGGTTCAAAAAATGTCTTGGGTCTGAAACACTGATTTCACAATCGGCGCACACTGGCGTGGATTGGCTTCATTTCATGGTTTCAGGAACAGACCGGTGATGTCACAGAGGCTACACCATGTTTAATACAGTCTGTGGTCTTCCCACAGTTAAAACCATTGACTGTAGAAAACATGGACGTAGTCTACGGAAATGAAGTGAAATGAAACCAATCAACGGACACAGCTACATTCGTTTTGACGCTGGCTGTTAGTTGTTCTTCAAGCAGCTACAGGGTGCCCGGCGGTCATGTGACCGGAGTCATGGCTCTGATTGGAAAACCAAACGATCCTAACTTCTGACCACAGAGTTAGAAAAAAATTCACTCACCGTACAGTGTGTGCTGATAGTGAAATCAGCTCTCACTGAACCAGACTGTAAATCTGTTTTTAACGCTGGAAAAGTCAGTATTTATGGCTGGGTGTGTACGTGACTCCCTGTCTTTCTGCAGCCAGACTCAAGCAGATTTTTGACGAACAGCAGCTTTTAACACTTCCACATGGGCTTCATTTTTACTAACCGGATGTTGCCCCTTGGTTAAAACCCATTGATGCTCAGCGTTAAAAACGGATCCGGATCTGGAAAGAGCTTCTGTCCGTGCTCTGCGTTTATTTTGTCTGTATTTCTGCATGTTTCCATGAAGCTTACAGATACAGACCAAACGGTGCAGTACCACTGGAAACCTGTGGGGGCAGTGTTGCTGTTACTACCTGATATGTAGCTTTAGGAAGACACGGAGAAGACATAACAATGGAGGAACTTTTTGAGAAACTTCTAGGAATGGGTACCTAATCAGCAGGGCTAGGACAATATGCTATTCTCACAACTTGATTCTATTACGATTTTTGGGCGGGATATAAATTGCGAGTCTTCGATATTTACGATTTTTGCAATTTTCAGTTTCCCTTTTTAAACACCAGACCATATGAAAAAGTTAAATGATGATGATGCCTACAGACTTTATCAGGAGCCATATTTTACCATTAAATGCACATCAAATGAGTCAAAGACAAACATTTCGCCCCCTGCTGGAGAAAAGTGGTAACTTTTTTTCCATCCAGTTTTTAAACAAAGGCTTAAATGAAGAATTTTACTTTGAAAAATTTAGATTCTTTGACAGAAAATCCTGATTGTGACATTGGCAAACAAGAAATCCCAATGTATAGATATTTTTAATTATTTCTCCGAACCCTACTAATTAGGCACTTTTATAGTTCCCGACTTGGTCTGTAGTACCAGGAACCGATTTACATAAAATCAAAGGTTGAAGAATTGAAAATCTTTGAGATTTTATTGTTGGAATGAAAAATTATTACAACAGAAACACAAAAAGTACCAAAAATTGGTACTGTTGAGTACTGATACCAATTTCCAGGTTCCAGGTATCGGCACCGTAACATTTCAAAAGTGAAACTTCTGCCTCTATTTTTGTCTGTTGTGCAAGAGGAACATTAGCAAAACCTCTGTTATAGTCGCCATGTTTGTTTTCGAGTTTGTTGTCACTTTGTTTACACTTTTGACTCTGGGCTGCTCCCCCTGGTGGATGTATTGTGTAACTGCAGTGCCAACTGAAAGGACGCATGGAAGTCTGAGAGCAGTGATGGTGACGTGGTTTGACCAACGTTTCTGAAACAGAGCAGATGTTTATCATTATTTGGTATTTTTTCACCAAACTCTTCACAAACTTTTGACCCACAAAATAAACCAACAAGAAAACCAAAAACAGTTTTCTGCAGGTTAAATCTCGCTGATCATTGGAGACACGCTCAGTATCAGTCGACCAGGCGGTGAGCGCGGCCTCGCCACCTGCTCTGCTCGGCTGTACTTCAGCAGCTTTTATCTCCGCAGCAGCTGCAAACACTCGAAGAAGAAAAGCGAATCAGAGCATCCATCCTGTCCAGCCTGTGGTTAAAGCTCTCTGCCTGTTTCTGCGAGCCGGGCTTTCAGAGGAGAAGAAGAAGAAGAAGCTGCTCTATTACACGTCGATATCCTCCCCGCTCCGCCGTGAAACAACATCCCAGACGTGTCCCTGGGTTTGGCGTGGCTTCCTGCTGCTGGATCACGTTTCTCTGGGAGAAGACAGAAAGTCGTTTCGTCCGATCGTGTTTTTAAACAGTGAAGTCTTCACTTCTTGGAAACACACAGATTGGATAAACTTACAGGTGTTTGCATCATTCTCCAAGGTTTTTAGACCTGAAATTTTCACAGAGTGAATCCTCAGAAAGTTCAGCTCTCAGTTCATGCTTGATAACCATCTTGTGGTTACGCTGTGTTGATCTCAGCAGACTGAAAAGCACCGACAGAAAGTGGCCCAGCTTTTGGGTAAACTTTTGTCTAATGGTGAAATTCAACAACTATTCAAAGTGTAGTCGTAGTTAAACTTGTTATTGGGTTGGGAACAAAGTGTAACAACACAACCTTTCTCAAGTCGGCATTAAAAAAACACTCAAAGGGTAAACTTGCAGCAAGGAGTGTTTCAGTAATCAAAAATAACATTTCTTAACAAATATTACCAAAGAATCTAATAACAGGTGTAATGGTAATCCAAAGTAATTGCGAGCCAAAAAAAAGGCCCAAACACAGTCTTCTCCAACTCAAAAATGATATAAAAATCCTTTTTATAAGTTGTTTTAAATATGTTTTTTACAGTTTTTTTGTCCTCGTTGCCCTCAACAGAAAATGTAGCAAATCCACCAGGAAACGAAAGTCGATGTCGTCACTTCTTAGCTCACACCTGAGAACCAGCACGTCATCCTCACCTCCTTCTCCTCACCTTGTGGGAAACATCCGGCCTAGCACCAGTTAGCACTGACATGCTACAGGCTGCTAACAGCTGATTTCACATGTAAACAATGCAGCCATGGTTACATGTAGGATCTCCAGACAAATACAGGAGAAAAAGTAATAAAAATATCACTGAAGACACAAAAAGTTTGGTGTCTATGACCAACAAATGAACCATACAAAGTGATGATCCACTCCAAATACAAAGATGACGAAAAAGAGATGAAAAAAATTACAAGAAACGGACAAAGAAGAGAGAGCTGCTGCCACAGACAGCCATAACCAACAGGGCGGCGCCTAGCAACCAAATCTGAGGCAGCTCATGGCGCACGTCCTGGGAGAAAATCCAAAGCATGTCGTTAACTCCCCTCCGATTTATTTATTTTTACTTTTTATTGCTTCTTTGTCTGGACTGTTTGTTACTTTTCTTTTACTATTTAGGCACGCCTGTTCCTTTGACTCTTCTCCAGGCGATTCTCCTCTCTGCCTCCTCCATGACGCCATGTCCTCCTTTTATCATTTCGTCTTTTAGTTTTCTTTTTTGCTCTTTTTTTTTTAAACCCGTTTTTTTTATTCTGTCACATTTTTACTCACTGTGGACTCATTTTTCACTGCAATATGAAGTCCTACATTTCTATGTGGTCAGTAGAACCAGGGCTAAAGCCAGATAAAACCCAACAACGTCTCAGCAACAAAATAGAACCAGAATGCAAGAAACTATTCAAAAAAGACAGGTGGAAATTGAAATTTTCTGAATATTTTCTCTAAAACCATGAAAACTGTGAATAACTATGTACAAACACTTTATTTAAGAGTGAAGTATTCATATTTTTACAAGCTCTGCTCACATAAACTGTTGCTGATTGGTGCAGAGCAGCCCTAAGCTGAAACATGACACCAGGAAGATGGAAGGAAATTTTCACAGAATTCTTTAGATTTAAATACAGGATATATATCGAGCATTCAGGGCTTGTTTGAAGCAGTAAAGAGTGTAGAATTATTTGTTTTTTTGCAAAATTGAGCTAAAAGTAGCAGTTGATTTTCTGCAGATTTTCAAAGAGGACATGTGAATAAATGTGATGATGATGGCAGTCTCACAAAAATCATCGTTCTTTCCCGCCAGTTTTCGGAATGTTGCCGATGTCCCGTGTGACACATTCAGGAACCGTTGGAAACTTAAGAATCTGACGATAACACCACTTTATACAGCTTGTGAATAGGACAAACAGTTTGGAAATGCCAGGTATTTGAAAATAAGTGCGTTTCTGAACCCGCCGGCGGGTTTGGGATTCTTAACGTAAACCAAAACCAACAATATGACGGCAGGTCCCAAATATCCTTTCTTTCTGTTTTTACATGAAGTTATTTTTATTTCTTTTGTTAATATTAAATATTTATAAAGATACTGGCCCGAGTGATGTATCGGTTTTAAAATATTAAAAATTTTAGATTTTTTGTTCCCTTGCAACTGCCCACCTTTGGCCCTCAGGAGCTTCCGTAGCTTCCCCCTCCCCCTGTCTTTAAAGTTTCAAGTTTGTTTTTCAGTCTCAGTGTCAGAGTTGATTTCTTATCTATTTGCAAACAATTATGCTACATTTTTTTTAACAGAAGTTTTTTTTATTAAAGACAAAAACTTTTCTTTCCTGAAGAGACCCAATGATCTGAAAACAGCTCAAAAACTTTCCTCCTCTGTGCGTTTGTTTCCTCCTCTTTGAAAACCCTCACTGACACGCCGCCCCTGCTTTGACCCTCAGACTGGGACAGACACACGGATCAGGGTCCAGAGGAGTCCAGGCTGCGGGGCAACAAACCGCCTTACTTACTCTGGACTAATCCCCGTCCTCCAGCGAGCTCCTAATTGAGCCATCATCAGCTGCTGATTCCACGGGTTAAACATCAATTAAGGTAATGAGCACGTCGAGAGGAGGCGGGGGGAGGGGGAGGAGGGGGAGTCAGGCTGGGGGGGGTGATGATGCAGACCCACCCTGAGGAGGATGATGGAGTGTGTGCTGATGATGATGATGATGGAGCAGAGGAAGGCTCCTTCACACAGCCTGACTGCTCAGCTCTGTTGGTTTAGCTGGTTGTGTGTGTGTGTGTGTGTTTGTGTGTGTTTGTGTGTGTTTGTGTGTTTGTGTTTGTGTGTGTGTGTGTGTGTGTTTGTGTGTGTGTGTGTGTGTTTGTGTTGGACTCAGCTGCTGCTGAGGAAACTCAGGATGCTCCGTCTCTGCTTTTCTATCACGTCTCTTTTTCTACGGGGGACCAAAAATGCCATAGTAAAAAAAAAAATATATGTAGATGAGTGAATAAGTAAATGCAGAAACAGATAAATGATTAATAAGATAAATACTTAGCAAAAATAAATAAATGCACTAATAAATAAATCAAGGAGCAAATGAATAATTAAATGTTTTTTTTTTTTTTTATGAAACTTGCATATTTATTTATGGTTTTCTTCATTTATTTACATATATATTATGGATTTCCTGCATTATTTATTCCTTTATTTATTTAGAGTAATGAAGGATTTACTAAAGCAGGTGGATGTTTAGGTTCACATAGAGATAGATTTTTCACAATTTTTGGGGTGGGTGATTCAATTTCCATTGAGATTCGTCAATATTACCAATTCTTGGGATTTTTTGTTTGCTTTTTAACACCAGACCATGTGGAAAAAGTTGGATTAGACGAAGTCTACAGACTCTATCAGGATCCATGTTTCTCCCCCAAAATACCTCACTGAGTCAGTTTTTAAGATTTATTCAGGGGATCTGACATCTCAACTTTTTTCCAATCCAGCTTTAAAAAAAACACAGCAAAGCACTTAAAAAAATAATTAAATTGAATTAAATTAAATTAAATTAAATTAAATTAAATTAAATTAAATTATAAGAACAAAAATAATAATTAATAGATTTTTTTAAACAACAAAAAACTCATAGTTTAAAATCCTTTACCAAAAATTCCTGATACAGTTAAACATCAATTTTTTTTCTCACCCCCCTTCTTCAAAAATTGGCCCATCAGCTTTTCATGTTATCTGAGATGGAGAAGCACTGCAAATAACTGAAACCTTATCAAGTTTTTTTGTCTTATTTTAATTAAAAATGTCTTTTTAGATTAAATATGAGCCATATTTACCTGACTTGTCAAGAAAACTATTTTATCTCAATTTTTTTAAAGACAAAATTGACCCTTTTTTTCCCATTGTCAGATTTTTTTTGGGACCACCCACTTTAATTACATTTATATTATTTTTTCTTGAATAAATAAATAAATAAATAAATAATTAAATAAATTGAAAAATAAAAACCTTAAAGAAAGACCTGTTGGGATAAAAAATAAAAAATAAAAAATATGTTAAATAATAATATGTAAATAATAATTATAATAACAATAATAAATTATTTCCACAGGTATTTGTAAATTAACAAATGAATAAATGTGAAAAATTCAACTATAAAAAATAAAATCACAAAATTTTTTATGAGTAAGTATGTACATTTTAAAAAGCATGCAAAAGAAAAAAAATAGATAAATTAAATATAAAAATATTTTTATTAAAACATTAAAAAAAAGTTTTTAAAGATTGTTTATTTATTTTATTATGTTATAAACTTTATTATATAATCTATTTATTTATTTTTTATTCATTTTAAAAAAAATTGTATTGTGTTTATTTTGTGCATTTATTTATTCAATTTTAACTCTGTCATTTTTGGTCCTCCATAGTTCAGAGGCAGATAAACAAAAAGGGAAGCGTCAAACAGACGGCGTGAAGCGTGGGCGGCCTGCTCAGGTGTCTCCTGTGTGGGAAACACTGTTTTTACATACAGATCTCAGGAAGAGGTGTTGTTGTGTTTCCTCTCCTCTACACGCTGATGTAGTTCATGTTTCTGCTCTGACTAAAGAAGAAGACGAGCAGCGAGCAGCGAGCTCAGTGTGCAGTGAGTACAGACAGAACACCAATTACAGCCTGAACAACCTGAACTTCATCAAAAGAGACGACAGAAACCCGCCCACACGCTCTGACTGACAGGTGATGTGAGGCAGAGCAGAGAGGCAGCAGAAAGTGAAAGAAAAGTGCCGCTCCGCAGCGAGCGTTTCATTATGTGCGACTGTCTCTGAAGCTGCACAAACAAACCGTCAGGACGGCGAGGATGAGACGGCGTCTGTCCCTCTGAGGCTTTTTAAGAAGGTTTGTTTAAGTAACAGTCACTCTGGGTTGCAGCGGCAGACAGCCTCTGGTAGCTTTCCGCAGCCGCTGCTCGATAAAATCTTCCTAATTATTTGAAGCGATCATTAGAGCTGCTCCTGTGGGGCGCCATGCTGCAACACGCTGTAACTCATCTGCAGCGCCGCGCCGCCTCCCCGCGCTGGATCCAGTTGTTGTATCAGTTTCTTACGGGTCAGTGAAATGTCAATATGAATCCATTTGGATACTTTCGCCATGTTAAACTCGTCATTCAATATTCAACAAACACAGATGATTCAACCCTGTGATGCATGAGTATTTAATAAGCAGAGCACTTTGGGTGACTCACGGACGGAGTCACGTTCGTGTCAGCGCCGGTTTTTTATCGCTGGTTCCAAACAGCCGCCGTATTTCTCTCCTCCATGACGCCTCGGAGTTACGGCTCTGAGGAGAAACGTCAGGAGCAGATGTTTTATGTCCTGTGATTTAGAGGCTTGACCAGCAGGAGTCTGAGTGGATGTGGTCCCAGAGTAAATCACCAGTTTCATCTCATGTGCAGAATAAGAAATCATTTCTTTAGGAGTCAAAACAACATCCAAAAACCCTCAATTTATAACTTACAATATGTGTGGATGTTGGCGCCCCCTGTGGCCAAAGCTGAACGTCTTGCTCGTTTGTTGATTTTTGTCCTGTTTTTATGTTATACTTAATTTTTCACTCAGTCTAAATGTTTTTTGGTGAAAATGTATCACTGAGCGGCCGGCGGCTCCTACTGACGTGTTTTTCTGAGTGATTTCTGTAAAGTTTCAAACCTCCTTATTACATCATCACAGACTGATGACATCACAGCTCACCTGTCCCTCAGGTGTCTCTGATCCCTGAAGATCAGTTTTCTGCAGCGTTACCTGCTGCGTAAACATCACCAAACTCTGTTCCTGACCAGGGAACATGTTCTCCATTAGGGGGCGCTGTGGGGGAAACATGTCAGGATGGTTTTAGGACAGGATCAGGATCTGGATTTGATCAGGACTGGTTTTCAGTTTCAAAATATTTAGACCTAAAAACAACAGAAGGAAAGAAGAGACGGAGAGAGGCAGGAAAAAAGAAGGAAACAAAGAACAGTAATAGGAAGGACCAAGGAAAGGAAGAAGGGTAAAGGAATGAAGGGAGGAAAAGAATACGGTAAAAGGACAAGTGGGTAAGGAAAAGAACAAAGGGGAAAGGAAGGAAGATAGGGAGGAAATAAAAAAGGAAATAGAAAGGAAGTAAAGGAAGGAAGGAAGAAAAAAGGTAGGAAGAAAGGGAATGGAAAAGGAAAAGGAAGCACAGAAGGATAGGAAAGAAGGAAAAACTAAAAGAAAAGAAAGAAAAAGGAAGAAAGGAAAGTAGGAAAGGAAGGAAGAAAAGAAGGTAAAAGAAAAGGGAGGAACAAAAAAAGGAAGCACAGAGGAAAGAAAAGAAGAAAGGGAAAACTAAATAAAAAGACAGGAAGGAAGGAAGAAAGAAAAAGGAATGAAGGAAGAAAGGGAAAAAGAAAAGGAAGAAAAAAGAAGAAAGGACAAAAGGAAGGAAGGAAGAAAAGAAGGAAAAAGAAAAGGAAGCACAGAAGGAAAGGAAAGAAGGAAAAACTAAAAGAAAAGAAAGAAAGAAAAAAGAAGAAAGGAAAGTAGGAAAGGAAAGAAGAAAAGAAAGAAGGGAGGAAGGAAAGGAAGAAAGAAAAGAAGGTAAAAGAAAAGGAAGGAACAAAAAAATGGAAGCACAGAGGGAAAGGAAAGAAGAAAGGGAAAACTAAATAAAAAGACAGGAAGGAAGGAAGAAAAAGGAATGAAGGAAAAAAAGGATGAAAGTAAGGAAGATAGTGAAAGGAAAGGAAAAGGGAAAATTAAAAGGAAAGAAAGGAAGAAAGGAGGGAATGAATAAAGGAAAGAAAAGGAGAAGGGAAAATTAAAAAAAAGGAAGGAAAGAAAAAGAAAGGAAAGGAGGATAAAAGGGGTAAACAGAAAGAAAAGGAAGTAAGGAAGGAAGGAAAGAGGAAAAGGGAAAGAAAGGAAAGGAAGGTAAATGGAAGGACTGAGGAGTGATGGAAAGGAAACTCAAGGATGGGAAGGAAGGAAAAAGGAAGGAATTAGTGAAGGGCCAAAAAAGAAAGGAAATAAATCAAGGAAAGAAAGGAATGAAGGAAGGAAAGAAGGAGTCTTTCCTGCTTTTTGTCCTCACTCGTTTCCTCTGATGTGTTTTTTAACTCTCAGCCTGAAGTCGTTGAGTTCCTTCAGGATGGACGGAGTTTGTGTCGACCTGACTTTGAGTTTGAGACACTGAAATTTTTCTCAGAGAGGATCTGAGTGGTGGACTCTCTGGTCCCGTCTGTGGGTCATGAAGCAGGTCTGTCTGTGTCTGTGTCTGTGTGTGTGTGTGTGTGTGTGTGTCTGTGTCTGTGTGTGTTGATGTGAATCAGTGAAACATGAAGTCAAACACTTGCTCGCTGTGTTGCTATGATGTCCTGACGTGTTGTGGAGCAGCTGCTCGTCTCAGCTTTCAGCACAAGCGGCCCAAGCCCTGAGTGAAAGTTTGATCCTGAATTCGCAGAGTTTGCTGCGACGGTCGCTCTGTCCTGAATCCCAATCGACCGGCCGCGGCTCACCGCAGACTTTTTCCATCCATCTCTGATAAACAGAGCAGCAGAGGACTCCTCGGCTCGGCCTCCATGATGGATTCTGGGGAAGTGGGGCAGCGGGGCGACTTCAAAGACACACTCTTGTTATCTGAAAGGTCACAGGACTGTGTGTGAGAGTTTGGCCAAAGTGCCCTTGAGCCAGATCCCCAGCTTCTTGTGCTGTGCTCTAAATTCAGAGATGATCTAACCGTGGCTTTATTTCCGTTGTGTTTGTAGAACAACATTAGTCACACGGCTCACCAGGTCTGAGCCATCCACCAAGATCTGTTACGTAAATGTGAACGGAAATCAAAGAAGAAGCAGCTCTGTGTGGTAAATCCTCAGTCAGTTGTTGATTTTTCGCTAAAAATACCTCGCTCAGGGCACTAAATTTATCCGGCCAGCCTCGGAAGAAATTGCTGGAAATAACACGCTTCGGAGCCAAAATGGAAATCTGTGCTGACCTCGTTCTGGCTGCGAGGTAGAAACAGAAGGACGAATGAAAACACAGAAAGCACGTAACATTTATTTTGATCAGGGATTATAGAATCTGTAGGACTCTCATTTCAGCTCATCTGAGTCTCTGTCACCGTCATCTCTGCAGCATCAGCTCCACCAGGATTAACTCGTGTTTCCCTCCTTTTAAAGCTCCGACCCCAGAGGTCGTCTGACGTGAAAAGCCGCGCGGACGTCGTGTTTTGGTGGGCAGTGTGATCAGAGTCCAGCAGTCCTTGGTCGAGACGCCACCTCGCAGCATCTATGTAGGTTAAATGCAACTTAAACCCAACACAATTTGCAGGATTAACCTCAGATAACTGGAGCGGCGCTGTCAGGGCTGCAGCGCCGCGCAGAAACCAGGACGGGTCTGACCTTGACTGGGCCGCGGTGTCAAAATCCACTTAAACTCTATTTGAATCCATTTAGTTCAGCTTCTGGCAACCTTCAGCAATACGGGCTTTTATTTAAAATTCCATTAGCTTCCTCAATAGTCTTGGAGCTTTTAAAGCGAGGGTGAAAAGAGGAGACGTGATAAACCAAATGAGCAGCGCTGAAAGGAAAAGCAGAAAAAACAGAGCAAGCTGCTTTTTGTGGAAGTTTCTCCTGATGCAGACTCAGTTTAACGTCCTTTTTATCCCAGTTATCGTCTACAAAGGCTCCAAATAACAAACACATTACTCCTCTGACTGTCCTAAGTTTATAAAACACACAACCAGCTACAAAGGTCAGAGGTCAAGGTCATCGTAGATTAGCCACCTTGAATGTCAGAGGTACTTAAAGGTTTAAGGCTCAAAGACAATAAGGCAGAGTGATGGCTTTACCCCCAGGATTTAGTGTTTAGATTAAGGGTCTTCAACAGGTTGTCATTAATCTTACAACAAAACTTTAAATTCTTTTTAGATTTTCGCTTTTTTTTTTTTTTCCTTTTTTAATTTAGAATTAAAAATTTTTTTTTTTCCAAATAAAAAAAAACAAGATTTTTTAAAGATTTTGAAAATTTTTCACATTTTGAATTTTTTGAGTTTCTGCAGTTTTTTGAAAATTATTAAAACCAATCTTGTTTTTTCCATTTTTTTGTATTTCTAATTCATTTAAACTTTTGCTAATTTTTGAAATTGCAATTTTTTGTTTTGCAAATTTATAAGATTTTGGCAAATCCTTGAACTTTCAATTTTTTTGAATTTTTGAAAATTGTTGGACATGTTTGAACTTAAATTTTATTTGAAAAATTTAGCAAATTTCTGAAAAATTTAGCAACTCATTTAAAATTTATTGAGTTTTGCAATTTTTTGGAAATTATTCAAATTCCTTTTTTTCATTTTTTAAAAATATTTCTAATTTATTGAAAGTTTTGCTCATTTTTGAAATCATAATTTTTTGGTTTGCAAATTTATGAAATTTTTGCAAACTCTTGAACTTTCTCTTTTTTAATTTTTGCAAATTGTTGGACATTTCTGAATTTTATTTTTTTTAATTTAGCAAATTTCTGAAAAATTTGGCAACTTATTAAAATGTCATAAGTTTCGCAATTTTATGAAATTTATTTTAACACAATTTTCAATTAAAAAAAATATTCGCAGATTTATTCAAAATAAAATAATAAAAAAAATATTTATGTTACGCTGCAGTGCTAGTATGTTTTCACCCTCCTTTCCTCTGTTCGTGGGGAACATTCGGCCTAGCACCTTAGCACCAATATGCTACGTGCTGCTAACATGATCCCGTTTTGGGTGAATTTACTTATTCGAGCAAAATGAATGCACAAAAACACTGAAAGCACCAAAGTTTTGAGTCAACAAAGAGCGTCAAAAACTAATATGTCTCAGCCGTTACAGCCTGTCACCAATCCTGAAGCTTTTACTACCTGTTTGTAGCCTGAACTCCAGAGCGTGTGTGAAAACAAAGACGAAAGCTTGAAAATACAAAGACAACCCTTTGGTTAGCTTATTAAATCAGGTCTGAGCCAACACCGCCAAAAAGAAAAACAGAAAGAAAACCAGCAGAGCGAGCCAGTTGGAAATCAGACGTCTCAATTCAGACTGAACCTGGAGGAAAGCAGCGAAGCCAAAATGAAAACGTGTTGGAGCATTTTGGAGACATCTCTGATCAGAAACCCATGAAAGTTTCAACATTTCTGTCAGCGCTTTAAGAGCACGACCTCTGATAAACACGCTGTGATCCAAATGAAGCCAAATTTCTGCACCAATTGTTAACAGAGCGCGAAGGCCACGATGTGAGCACCCTTCACTCTTTACACTCACGCTGCCTCCTTCTGTAACGAGAGCGAGCTGGAAATGTTGGCAGCTGCTCTGACAAACTCATCTCTGGCAGAAGCAACTTACAGTATGAGAGTATTCAAGTTTTGAGTCAGCACAGGACCTTTGATTTGTGAAACATCTCTGGATCTGGAGGCAGAATGAGCCGTGTTTTCTGAATACTGAATGATGCATCGCAGCGAGAGGAGCGCTCTCCTGAAACAGATGTACGGCGTTTCAAAGAAGAAAAGACGACTCTTCTGTGTCTCCTCTCCTCTTCTCCTCCTCGCAGCTTCCTTCGGTCTTGTAGGTGTGCGGCGCTCCTTGATCCTCATCCCAGCCCTCTTCTGTTTTTCCGCTCACTTCTTCTTTTATAATCTTTTTTTATTTTGTGATGCATCGCTCACAGAACTCCCTGGCAACAATAGCAGAACGACCTGCAGTGAACCCTCCGTGTTGGGATACAGTCATCGGGCGCAGAAACCTTAATCCACCTTGAATATGATGCAGTGGATTGGAGTCCGGTGCTGATTCTGGTTTTCAATAATCCTCTGCTGCTTTCACTGGATCTCTGACAACATCCCTGACCTTTGAGTCCAGCTGCGTTATAAAATATCCTGTTTGAGTTATGAAATGTTTAACACACACTGAGCTGAAACGATCACATGATCGCTGCAACAATACTGATGCTTAAACCATGACAGGACTCAGGTTTAGGTCCTTTTAGGCAAATTTATGGTGGCTGAGAGGTGCCAAACAAGATCAAAAAGTTTGAAACACTTTAACCAACTTTAAACATGTTTATATTTTACAAAAAGCATTAAAATTAAATAAAAACAATACAAAAATGTAATTAGCAAACCCTTTATTTCTAATTCATTGAAAATTTTGCTTTAGCCTTTAGCTCGTGCGTTAGCCAGTAGCTCTTGTTTTAGCCTGTAGCTCATGTTTTAACCTTTAGCTCGTGTTTTAGCCTCTACCTTATGATTAAGCATCTTTCCAGTGTTTAAGCTTTTAGCTCTTGGGTTAACCTGTAGTTCTTGTTTTAGCCTTTAGCCTGTTTTTTAGCCTCCGTTTTGGCCTTATGCTAGTGTTGTAGCCCTTAGCTCATGTTCAAACCTTTAGCTCCTGCTCTAGCCTTTAGCTAGTATTTTAGCCTTGGGTCCTTGTTTTAGCCTTTAGCTTATGTCTTAGCCTGTGGCCTGTGTTTAAACTTACGCTTGTGTATTAGCCTTTAGCTCTTGTGTTAGCCTGTAGCTCTTGTTTTAGCAGCTAGCTCATGTTTTAGACTCTGCCTTATGTTTTAACCTCTAGCTCTTGGGTTAACCTGTAGCTCTTGTTTTAGCCTTTAGCCTGTTTTGTAGCCTTTCACTTATGTTTAGGCCTTTAGCCTCCGTTTTGGCCTTATGCTAGTGTTGTAGCCCTTAGCTCATGTTAAAGCCTTTAGCTTCTGTTTTCAGCCTTTCACTTCTTTTCTAGCCTAGCTTGTATTTTAGCCTTTAGCCCTGGTGTAAGCCTGTAGCTCTTGTTTCAGCCTTTAGCCTGTAATTTGCTTGTAGCTTATGTTTTAGTCTTTAGCTCATGTTTAAACCTTTAGCATGTGTTTTAGCCTTTCACTCCTGTTTTAGCCTTTAGCTTGTGTTTTATCCTTTAGCCCTTGTGTTAGCCTGTAGCTCTTGTTTAAGCCTTTAGCCTGTGATAAGCCTAGCTTATGTTTTAATCTTTAGCTCATGTTTTAACCTTTAGCTCGTGTTTTAGCCTCTAGCTCATGTTTTAGACTCTACCTTATGTTTAAGCATATATCCAGTATTTTTACCTTAAGCCTGAATTTTAGCCTTTAGCTCTTGTGTTAGCCTGTAGCTCTTGTTCTGGCCTTTAGCCTGTGTTTAGCCTTTCACTCGTGTTTAAGCCTTTAGCCTGTGTTTTGGCCTTCAGCTAGTGTTGTAGCCCTTAGCTCATGTTTTACCATTTCACTCTTGTTTAAGCCTTTAGCTCCTGTTCTAGCCTTTAGCCAGTATTTTAGTCTTTAGCTCTCGTCTTAGCCTTTAGCCTGTAATAAGCCTGTAGGTTATGTTTAGGCCGTTAGCATATGTTTTAGATAGGGCTGCACGATTATCGCAATCGCAATCGCAATCGCAATGTCAGCACATGCAATTCAGATTTTTCTCCATGATAACCAAGCAAATCTGTAGACTCATCATGACACAACCTTTTTTATTAAATCGCAAGCACAATCGCAATATTTTCCACCTAATCGCAAATCGCACCTTTTCCCCAAATCGTGCAGCTCTAGTTTTAGACTCTTCCTTATGTTTTAGCATCCAGCCAGTGTTTTGGCCTTTTACTCATGTTTAAGCTTTTTAGCTTGTGTTTCAGCCTTTAGCTCGTGCTCTATCTCTCTCCTGTTTCTCTTTCTTCTGCCCTTCTGTCCTTTTTCTGTCTGACAGTTAGGCTCCAGTGTCCACCATCACTACAAAATTAATCACAGAAATCATTTTCAGCAGAGAAAAACACAGATCTCTCTTCTTTCTGCTAAACTTCATCAGCCGGCGTGGTGTTGTCATGGAGACTTAGACGTGCCGTAACTATTATGTTTTCACACCTCTTGCTTTCATTTTTCACTAGTTTTTGTTTACTTTAATAACTTTTCCCTGGGATTCTAAAAATGTGTTTGATCAGACACGGGACAAAGGATGAAATGGACGACTGACAAAGAGGGTAGGGGCCATAAACACGAAGGCAGGAAACACATCGGGCTGGAAAGTGAAGTTTTTTTTTTTTATTTACTACAAAATAAAACAGGAAGAGACAAACAAAACACGCGACTAAACTATAAAGTGAGAACGAACACAAGCATTAGCTCTTTAAGCTAGCAGAGCGCTGGATGTAGAGTTTCTTCATTCTTTAAAACAAGGACACTTCATGGTGACGGGCTAACGTTAGCTCTGCTGATGTTAGCCAAGGATCTGACCTCACAGGATGTGGAAGCTGCTCATTTTTTGGGAACATTTGGTGCTTTTTGTGTTGTAAAAACACTTCACAATCATTAAAAAAAAAACAAAAAGACGGATCGAGGAATGGGTAGATGAGTAGTTTTCTGGATACAGACACTTTCATGGATTTTTGTCAGTGACCAAAACAAATATGTGTAGTGGATTTACTGAAACACATTTGTCCCTGAGGATTACGTCGAAGCCAGTCCAGCTGGTTTGATGGCTGCTGAAGTCATCCAAACTTCTCAGACTCCTGGTTTCTCACTGTAGGACTTGTCCCGTGGCTTCCCGTAGGATCTGAGTGGGCCTCGCCACTTGTCTCGCCATGTTTCGCTGTCTCCAGAAGCCTCGTCTGAGTGAGATAAGGGAAAAGGAATCTGCGGACTTTCCTGCTGCGCTGTGCCGTGCCACCGCGCTGACGGGGTTACAATGGCGTGAGAGCAGGGGCTGCTGGCCAGCGCTCCGGCACAGCTGAAATAGCAAGCAGCAGAGCCAGGAGCTGAAATACTACACCCAGGCTGCTCCTCACACTCCCCCTCCTCCCTCCTCTTCCTCCCTCTGAGCCGCTCCCTCCCCCTCCTCCTCTTCTTCTTCTTCTCACCTCTCTTCCTCACCCTGCCTCTCTTTTATCTAGCTGTTTTCTTGATCTTCATCACCATCCTCCCCCCTCCTCCTCCTCTTCGCTGACTCCACCTCCCCAGCAAATCCTCCCACAGCTCTCGTCCACTTCCAGCGAAGCACGGCAGAGAGGTTACGGCCTCATTTGAATATCTGAATGTACATCAACCTCCTCGCTGGGGCGTGGCGCCGTTTTATGGTCGCACAGCTGCGGCGGCGTTATGGGACCATCTGCGCGGGGCTCGTTGAGTTAGCAGAAGAGGAGAGAGGAGAGAGGAGATTGTTTCTCCTCATCTTTTCTCTGTGCTAGTGGAGACGTTATTCATACACTGAGGAGGAGCAGGAGAAGAAGAAGAGGAGGAGTGAGAAAAACTGCCATCCACCTGTCCAAAGTCTCACACTTCCTTATGTTAGCATGTGATGTTGCTATGACTGCAGGCATGAGGACGTGGGCTCACACACACACACACACACACACACACACACGGCATCTGTGCATGTGTGTCAGAATGATCAGAGTGAGAAACAGTCTGATCTAAAGTACAGGTTTTAAAACGCAAACACAGAGTTACCAAATCCAGATTTTAGGTTTTAACCTAGCATCCTAGCCTCCAGCTAAACCACGTTAAATTAGCTTGTAGTGTGGCTAACATTAGCAGAGCTAGCATCATGTCTCTGGTGGTGATGTTTTATGTCGGTTTGGTACACAACCTACACACAACTTCATCTCCTGCGCTGATACAACACAATACCTGTGACTGTTTACATCCAGGTAGTAGAGCTCTAGAGCATCATGGCAGCCCCAGTTTAACAGAAACAAGATATAACAGCTGTTTTAGGCCTGCCATGATAAATTATTAGCGATAGACTGAAACTGTTTTTCCAGGGCCGATACCGATTATTTTTAGTCAAGGAGGCCGATAACTGATATATGGAGCCGAGAATAAAAATATTGGCGTTAAAATTTTGAATAATACAAACTCCAACACTTTGTTTAAATTCCTTATCTTTCTTATAAAGTTAAATGAAAACTTCAAAAATTAAACAGCTGCTTTAAGTTTTGTACAATAGACAACGTTTTCCAAAATTTCACTATAAAAGTGTTATTTTGTTGTTTGTTTATCTTGTTTTAGGGTATTTAAGGTATGATACTGTGGGTGGAACAACGCTAGAGGCAGAGTAGTGACTGCAGACAGAGAATGGCTGCATCAGATCTAAAATAACACAGTTTAAATAGTTGTTAAATTGTTTCAAAAAAGGCGGATGCCAATCTGCTTCAAAAATCGGTCTATCCCTTCAAATAATATAATTAGTTTGTTTTATACTTTTGGCTTACATAAACAACAGTCTAAATCTAGCAAATTTTAGATAAATCAAGAAACAAATTTGGCTTTTGGGAAACCACCCTTGTAAAAAAAAATATCCTAAATGCCTTTTAAGTTAATAAACCAGAAGTAGCATTACTTTGCCGTCTTCACAGAAGTTAAACTCAGCGGTTTGTGCCACATAGAAGCCAGAGGTTGTTGTTCTAGATCTGTTTTTAATATTTTTCATGTTTTTTTTTTACTGTATCATAAATTTAGACAGTAGTTTGTACCGTATGATGCAACAAGAAGTTATGATAGAATATAATAAGCTAACGTCTATTTTTAGCCCACAGAGGAAATCCACTTGCCTACACCAGGGGGAGAAAACCAAATCTGGGAAACACATAATAGTTTGGAAGAATACCTGAGCCAAAAGTGGATAGAAATTTATTATAAAAAAGCACAAAAATATAATTTAAATTATTTAATTGAATTAATAAAAACTCCAAGCATTTGCACACCTGTGCTTGGTTCTTCATTTTTAACAGTTTGCAAAGAAACAATATTTTTCTCTTTACAGCCACCAAACCCCAATGAAAAAAAAACAGCGATTTTACTTCAGGGGTTTAGGAGTTGTTGCTTCGGCTTTTATTGACTGCGTTTACAATAGCGGTGTCCCAGTCCATTATTAATAATGGATATCGGTCTGATATCAGCAAAAATACAAGTATCGGTAATGTATCGGAATGCATCTAAAATCTCAGATATAAGCAGTTTCTGTTACCCATTGGTTCATAATAAATGGGTCAGTTTTTCCTCATACCTATTGTTGCTGACTACTGTTCTTTGTTTGAATAATATCACTTAATCAAGCCTTTTCTAACATGACAGACATACTACAAAACAAGTAATAACAGTATGTATTTTTAATGCTGATATCGTATCAGATTAATATCGGTATCAGCCAATACTCAATGCTGCAGTATAGGTATCGTATCGGAAGTGAAAATGTAATATCGGGACATCCCTAGTTTACATGCTGTCATTAACCCTTTCATATTCTGAATGTTAGTAGTAACTTGTTGGCACGCAGCCATGTAAACACCAATAACCCTTTTTGAAAACCTGAATATGCTCATATTCTCTAGGGATGCATCGATTCAGCTTTTCTGGTCCTGATGCTGATCCATCTAACCGATCCTTATCTGATACCAGTGTTAAATAATAAGCTGCATGCCCTACCCTGGGATAAGACTGGCAATGTTTGAGTTAAAGACAAAAATGAGAACATATGGAATTACTGAAGTTGGTATTTATTTAGATATGTGTTTAAATGTTTAACAGCAGTTTGGTAAAAAATATATATATATATACATGTAGACTTAATTGCCCATCGCGACATTAGTTTGTGTTCTGCTCATGTTCTGTTTGCAAGGAATCTTGGGCTGTGTCTGAAATGGCATACTAACATACTACATACTACATGGTCGTTGTGTATATACTGTATACTACATACTATAAGTATGATTAGAGTGCCAACCGTTTACACTGTAGTATACTACTCGGTTTCCCATGATGCATTTCAAAACCTCCGACGACAAAAATTGGAAGCACACATAAGTCTATGGGAGCACACCAGGCTATCAAATATCTCTGTTGATTCGCCACATTTGAAAGTTTTAAGAACATTTAAGGCGAGAAAGTCATCACGTAGAAAACCAAAATGTGGTCATTTGGGCCACAAAACGCACGGATACAAATTTAATTTCGACATTTCGGACATTCTGTTAAGAGCGCCAATATGCTATCGAAGAAACTTCCGGTCCGCCCCAAAACAAGAGCCCAATTTACAAAAGCGTTAAAGAACTTAAAGGAGATAATAAAAAGATACTTTTATTTTGAAAATGGGAAGTTCGCTAGTGGATGATTTTTAGCTAACGCCGGTCTCAAGACGAATTCATCTCTCTTCAAAAAATTAAAAAATGTTTACTGCTCGCAGACACCGAAGACGATCCGTCCGTCCCCTCAGGCACTTTATTTCTTTGTACCTACGTTTAGGTTTCCCTGTAGAGCTAAGTCCACTTAAGTTGCTTCTCGGGGCTCGCAATGCATTATGGGGCGTGTCAGTTCGACTAGTATGCCCACCTCCCATACTTACAATTTTTACCGATATAGTATACATCCGGGTATTTCTCGCGCACACAATCTTTTCATACTATTTAACATGAACGCACTACATACTATTTTTGACGTCACACTTAGTATGAGTAGTACGTTAGTATGACATTTCGGACACAGCCTTGGTCTTTTGAGTCCAGGAAGTCTGTGGTGCTGCTGTTGCTGCTGTTGCTATGGATACAGGAGAAGATGCATCATGACGTTCTCCTTGGGTCGAGATATTGTCCGTGCATCACCGTTTTTGCCAATAGTGATATCGGTAAATATTGGTTATTGGCCATACAAGCAATATTAGTATCGGTATCGGCCAATATTTTTTAATATTGTCAAAAAAATATACCTGTATTATCGTAGACAGTTTGATATGGCACACCTCTACTTTACACTACTTCCACTACAGGAAGAAGTCAACGATCTCAGCAATTAGATATGTGGAAAAAATATCAGTATGAGTTGTAAAATATCGGCATATCGGATATCGACGAAGAATTCAACATCATGCATCTCTAATTTCACATAATATTTCAAAAACAAAACTCCATCTAATGGTCGTAAAATGGCCGTCGTACTTTGTTTGATTCAGTGTTTGTCGTTTCTTTCAGTTACAGATCTCCTCACTATGAAACGATCGTCTCTTTGAATCTGTTTTTCCTGAGCTTTGTATTGGAAACAGGGTCATCTCATGATCAGGGTCAGCATCTCATGCTCAGACAGCCAGAGCACAAGAAGTCGGATACAACAGCATTGTCATTGTTCGCCTCTCACAGGCATGAAACCCTGGATTGGCCCGCAGCTTCGGCAGAGCGGAGGAAACGTTTGAAGCTGAGACTGAAACCGACAGAACAAGGAGGTTATTGGTGATGGAGGAGCTTCCATTACGTTTGAAACCTGGGGGAAATTACTCACAGCGGCTAAATATTTTGGAAATGCTCCTTTAGACGCCGCAGCCTGCAGATGTGTAAAGACGTTATCAGATTTTTGGTGGTTTCCTGACGCTGGCATTCAGATATATTCGTGTGTGTCGGTCTCTGAAAGCAGGAGGACTGTGAGCCGGCTGCTGCTCCAGCTGTAATGTGATAACCAGTTCAATAACATAAACAACAGCCAGAATCCTCCAGAGGAAGGATGCAGGGAGAGCAGGAGTGTGTGTGTGAGAGTGTGTGTGTGTGTGTGTGTGTGAGAGTCAGTGGGTGGATGTCTGTGTGCGTTCGGTTTTTGCATGGGAGCGCGTGTGGGCTGGAGAGCAGGAGAGGGCCTGGGCGAGAGGTGAGGACGAGTCAGCCATTGAACACCATCAAATGAAGCGTTATCTAACGCCGCGCTGACACGGCCCCGCCAGAAAACAAGTACACTCTTTATCGACCCGAGCGCCGCTCTGCTTTTTGCCCGCGAAAAACATTCCTGGCTGACGCCGTGAGCTGCTTTCTCTACATCCGAGCAGAGAGAGGAGAGGATCTGAGCTGCTTTAAAGAAGCGTCAGGGTTTCTGAACGCTCCGAGAGCAGAAACTTAATGACTTCCAAAGACCTGTTTGATCGCTGCGAAGGAGAGAGGAGCAGATACTTCAGACTCAGAAAGAATCTGATCTTCTTCACAAGATTTAAGCTGTTAAAAAAAAAAAACGTTTGAATGCTTCTTTTGAGATCACAAATAAACACACGGAACAAAACGGCGGATGTGATTTTCCAGTATCCATCAGGAGAAAACAAGATTATTTGGGTTTTGAAAGATCGTTCAAGATGCTCTGAAAATGCTGTCAGCTAATGAGTAAATATCGGCCGACTGATATACTGATAATTTACTGATATTATCCTGCATGTCTAAATGATGCAGAGCCAAATATACGGTGGCCAACAAGGGCCAAACATGCTGTGCTAGCTGAAACAGTGTGCATAAACGCCCGTCATATTTAGAAATGCTGCACATTCAAAAGCAGCGGCTGAAACACGCTGCAAAGGAAACAAATTTGTCGCAAGTACCAGAACGAAACCTTAGTCAAAAACACACACAGCCAGAAAACTTCTGCTCCAGGCCTGTGGGGGGCGCTCTGTGGAACAGCTCAACAGAGAGACGAACAGAGAAAGAGGAGCCAACTTAGCAACTTTATTACTTTACACCTGCTGCCTCTCAAGCTGTAGCTGCTGCTGGGCCCCTACTCCAATCCAAAACACTCACAGACGGACGAGTCCTCTTCACTCGCAGCTGCAGCCGGAGCAGGCGACTGCACGGTAGTGACTTACGTGTCTGCCTGTCTCTTTACAGTCACTTTTGCTTGTCCAAACCACATACAGAAGGAGGGTTGATCCTGTGACAGCCTGATGTTAGTATTGGTATGCTAATAGCTAGCGTATCAAAGCAATTCCCCATACAAGTTAGCATTAAGCTAGCATTATTTTTTTCTATATGGTTTTTGGTCCATTAGAAGTCCAGTCAGAGATCTTTTATAAGGAGCTTCTTTCTCTTCATTTGGACTCACATTTATTAATATTTACTTCATCATTTTGATTTTTAAGCTCATAATCACATTTTTTCTAATAATTTTTCAATTTTTCTTACATTTAAAAAATTTCATTATAATTTTTTAAGCTAGTTTCTCTTGATTTGGACACACCATCTTAAATTAACGACTTTTTTTTTCAATTTTTTTTTTTACGTTATCATGAATTATTATCTCATCATTCCACAATTCAAGTTTTTTTTTTTCACATTTTTTTGCAATAATGAGTCAAATATATTTGGACCATTTTCTCTTATTTTTGATTTCTTATCTCATAGTTTTGACTTTTTTTCTTTTTTCTTTTGCATTACTTTGACTTTCTGTCTTGTGAGTTTGACTTTTTTTATATAACTTTTTCAATATTTTTACTCCATAATTCAACCTTTTTTCTCATACTTTTAAAATTTTTAGCTCATTATAATAAATTCATAATAAAGCGACTCTAAAGCTACTTTCTCTTGATTTGGACTTACCATCTTAAATTTAAGATTTTTTTTTGCATTAGCATGTATTGTCATCTCAACATTCTCAGTTTAATCTGTTTTTTTTTTCATAAATGAGTCAAACATTTTCTCTTTTTTTTTTGACTTTTTTCGTTTTTCTTTTTCTTTATTTTGACTTACTGTCTTGTAATTTTGACTAATTTACAACTTTTTTTTTTCTTTTTAACTTTTACGAATTTTGTCTTATTATTTTTACATTTAATCTTATATGTTTGATATTTTTTGCATGAGATCTCCAAAAAGCGGCTTCTGGACAAGACAGTTACAGCACCACCTACAGGTCTGGCATGCTCACTACAGAGTTTTCAGTCCCTCAGTGTTTCTGTGTAAACACAGATTTTTTTTTCTCCAGCGTTTTCAGATGAAACAGCGTCGTATAAACGGGGCCTGAAATGAAAAATATCAATTTTGAACAAAGGATCAAGAATTTGAAGCATGAGAATCGATTTCTTTGTTGAGCCTTCGTTTTCCCGCTTATTGAATCAGTCCCTACCTGTGGGAACACCTGAGCTGAGAGAAAAGCTCCCCCTGTGACTCCAGCAAATCTAAATGAGTGTTGATAAACGGCGTGCGCGGCGGCGGGCGGCAGGTTAGCAGCACGCTGTGAGTGATGAGGGAAGAAAGAGCAGATTTGGTGGTTTAGAAACTCCGCTCTGGAAGTTACAAAAACTCCTTTTCTTCCCTGTTTTGCACACACAGCAAGAATACCTAATCCAAAGATGTGTTTTTATTCTTTCTTTCACCCCGTGGTTTCTCATCCGATCCAAAGAAGTGCTGTGCTTTCAAATCCCCCTTCCTCCTCCTCCTCCTCCTCCTCCTCCTCCTCTTCTTCTTCTCGGCTTTGCTTTTTTCTTTTTTACAAACCGATACCCTCCGTCCTAAATATCCCCACGCTCCTCCCTGATTCACTTTGCGGGAAACTTCTCCTGACAAAAGATATCTGTGAACTCCTGAATCAAACTTCTTTTGTTGAAGTTTCCTTCAAAGACGGAAAAACGTGGAGAATAAAAAACCATAGAGGAAGAAGTGATGCTGGCGTGACCTCCTGGATTAGGGCTCGCCATCATATGGTCAAACTGTGACCGTCACAGCGGTGATTGGAGTGGAAACCTGTGCATTGTGGGTTAAAATGATTATAGATTAACATGACGGCGTGCGGCGGCGGCGGCTCCTCGCCGTAATGCCAGCGCCGGCTTCACTGGAGCAAAGTAAAGGAGCTTAGAGCTTTTAGCCCAGGGTCCAGGTCCACGCAGCATCTGTTGTTACAGTCAGACGCAGCACACACACCACAACACACACCACAACACACACCACAACACACACTCCAACACATGCTGCAGGGTCATAAAGCCCTGTTCTAACACACTGACAGAAAGTGTGTGTGTGTGTGTGTGTGTGAAGGAAGGCTTTTCACCGAGGACAATTCCTCTGGAGTCACAACAGGTGTGTGACTGACTGTGTGTGTGTGTGTGTGTGTGTGTGTGTGTGTGTGTGTGTGTGTGCGTGTGTGTGTGGAGGGGAATTATGAGCCAGGGGGAGGGGGGGGTGAGGGCTTATGAAGGGTCCCTCTGCCCCACCTGTAGCCTGTCAGCTGTTGTAAGCCTGTTAAAACGTCAGCTGTTTCTGAGGAGAAGTGTGTGTGTGTGTGTGTGTGTGTGTGTGTGTGTGTGTGTGTGTGTGTGTGTGTGTGTGTGTGTGTGTGTCAATGTCAGGGAGCTCATGTCGGTTTGGGAGAGGAGGAGGAGTGAGTGGGGGCTGAAAGGGGAGGGGGATCTGGCCCTCACCGCCTCATTGCACATCAAACGTTCAGGCGCCTTCAGGGGTTTGTTTGTGCGGCGCCGAGCACCGTGTGGCCGCTCCGAGCGTCACGGCGGTTTGGACGTCGTTCCCCAAACAGACGGTTTGGTTTTGCGATCGCCTCGACCCCACCAGACTGAAGGAGAGTCTCAGAATCACAGAAATCTGAAGCGTAGAGTTGTCATGTTAGCCGTTAGCATCAGCTAGCCTCGTGGGTGGAGTCTAGAGGTTTGGAGGAAGTGATGTCACGGCTCTTTCTGGTGAAAAAGGAAACAGTTTGAATCTCCAAGTCATGATCAGGAGAAAGTTGATCTAATCTCAGGGATTACACTCTGGATTAAATCAGTCAGTTTTTATAAGAAAACACTTCAGGAAACTTTTTGTGTCATAGAACGTCACAACATCAACTTTGAGCTTCTTTCTCTTCATTTTGACTCTTAGTTTTAAATTAATGACTTGTTACTTCCTAATTATACATTTTTCCATCATGAAGAGTTTTGTTCACATTAAATTTGTTGTCTCATGTTCTCATCTCATATAATTTTAAACCATTTTCTCTTATTTTCGACTTTTTTTCTGATTTTATTAATTTTCATATTTTTTGTTTTATTTCTTCCCTTTGCTTTATTTTGACTTTCTGTCTCATAATTTAGTTTTGTCTTTTAAATCCCCAGTTTTAATTTTTTTTAATCAAGATTTTCAATAGTTTTTCAATCGTTTTGTTGTTGCCTCATTATTTTAACTTTTAACTTCATATTTTTAATTTTTGATTTTTCTTTTTTGATTTAAATCATATGCACTCATCTCATCAGTGTAATGTTTTAACTCATTATGTAGAGGTGTTTACCTTAATTTGTCTTTTTATTTCATAATTTTGACTTTTTACTTTGGCACTACAAAGTTGTTATCTCATGTCATCTCATTGTGACTTTTTGTATCGTAAAATGAATTTCATCATCAACATTAAGCTATTTTCTTTTTTACTAAAAATATGGACCTTTTTCTCATAATTTTAACTTTTTTTGCACATGAAAATTATTTCCTCAGTCTTTAAGCTTCTTTTTCTTGATTTGGCAATTTCTCTTGAATGTATGTCTTTTTACTTCATAGTAATATTTTTTTTATCATTATGAATGTTAATCTCATCACTCTTAATTTTTAATTTTTTTTTTTACATTTTTCGGATAAAAGAGTGTAATATTTTTGAACCATTTTCTCTAATTTCTGACTTCAGAGTTTCATAGTTTTGACTTTTTTTTTCTTATTGCATTATTTTGACTCTGTCTCGTAAATTTGACACTTTACTTTATAACTTTTTCTCATTATTTTGGCTTTTATTTTATTGTTATATTATATTATTATTATTTTTATTTATTAATGAAATTATTATATTACATATTATTATATTATATATTATAATTTTTAAATTTATTTTATAAATTTTTTTTGGCTTTTTTCTTTTTTTTTACTGAAGATTTTAAAAATATTTTTTAAATCATTCTGGCTTTTTAGTCCATTATTATTATTGTTTTTTATATTATTTTGACTCATTAGTATGTGACTTTTTTAATTCATTTTATCAGTGTCATGTTTGAACTCGTAATTTTTACGTTTTTGACATTTTGTCTTTTTATCTAATAATTTTGGCTTTTTGTTAAAAAAAAGGAAAAAAAAACTTTTTATAACAGAATTAAGACATGCTTTCTCGTGATTTTGACAATTTGCCTCACATCTGTCATTTATATCTTATTATTTTGACTCTTTGTCCCGTTGTTTCATCCTTACATCCTCATAATACAGACTTGTTCACATAATTTAGTCTTGTCATCATGATTTTGACTCTCTATCGCAGGTTTCTCTTCTTGTTTTGTTCTGGTCAGATCTCTCCGTCTCTTCGTAAACACAGTAAACAGGTGCCGTCATCCGTCAGAGACTGTCAGTCAGATAAAACTTTTCTTTGCTCAGTTAAAGATCTCATCATTTAAAGGTCGGAGCAGTGAAAACTGTGCTGACGTGTTAAAGTCATCTTTCAGCTCTGTGCTGGTTTCTGGAAAGATCTGCTGGTTTCTCTGGACTAAAGGGAAAAGCAGCTGGGCGTCTTGTTAACTCAGAGACGTGTTTGTCAGACTGTGATTCACGTTGAGTCCTGGTCCCTCTTTGATGTGGTCTCTGTGATCCAGCTGTCTGCTGCTAAACTCTGTTTTGTCTTCTGTCACGAGCCGGACCGTTAATCATCAGCTGATTTACAGTCGCTCCACATGGGCTCCGTCTTTCTGCTTTGTGGCTCTTAAAGGTGCGTCTGTGTTAATTTTGGAGAGTTTGATTGAAGCGAGCAGCTCCTCAGAGGAGTTATAAAAGCTGGATCTGATGTGGCTGTTGGCGGTCTGTGTCTGGATCAGGCCTGAGAGCGTTTCCTCGCAGACTGAGGAGGTCTCTGTCAGTCTAAAACCCGCTCTGAGGTTTGATGTGGAGCTCCTGACAGCCAGTCAGATCCTCGCTGCGTGTTCGGAGCTTGTAGTCTTCATCTCCGCGCCTGTTTGCTCTCAGAGAAATTAGTGTTGATGTTGGCTCGGCTGTGATTTTTCCAACCGCACTTCAAACAAGACTTTAAAAGAGAATTTTTCCCTCCTCAAAACTTCCTGATCCAAACATCTCTTTGAAATTTAACATCGATGAATCTTTAATCCGGACGTCTGCTGCCTCTGATTTTTCTGCTGAATGTGTCTCTGCAGCCTCCGGTTGCTCACGCTGGCGTGGGAGTCACAGGTGCTGAGTGATTTATTGCTTTAATTTAGTTGATAGATTAAAATATTATATGGCAACAAGCACGGAGCGTTAATTAGCAGCACACAGCGAGGGATTGTTTCCCTGAAGTCGCCTGGCAGGGAGACAGAGAAAGCTTACTACCACACTTAAGACGACAGAGCAGACACAGAGCAGCTTTATGAATCTGGAGGAGACGAGCCAATCAGAGTGCTTCATTTCTCTGCTTCACTTTTACATGAAGAGGAGCTTTCCTCAAAGTCAGTGTTGCTGATTTCAAGCCTGAATATCATCCATTTCTCCCATTTATCCTCCAGTTGAGCTTTCTCTAGCCCAGTCTCAACATACGTGTCAGTCTTGCCATCGATTTTCAAAAGTCTGGATAAAGGGAATTTTTTTTTTTTTTTGCAGATTTTTTGCAGAAATTTGAAATGCTTCATTTTTCCTTTTTCTAAAACATTTTAGAGTTTCAAATTTTTAAATATTACAACAGTTTTATATTTCCTTTTTCTTTCTTTTTTTTTTTCAAATTTTTGTATTAGTATTTGTAAAGTATTGACTTTTTATTATTTTCAAAGCTCCAAAAAATTTAATGTTTTTTTCGGGGTGGGGAATTTTAAAATATTTTTGCGAAATTTTTACATTTTAAATTTGAATTAATTTTAGCACCTTTTTCTAAGTAATAAAGTATTTGAATTGATTTAATTAAAGCTATAAATTAATTACATTTTTTGGAATTTTTTAAATATTTTAGCAACATTTTTATATTTCAAATTTTCATTACATTAAATAAATTTTTGGAATTCATAAAGTATTTGATATTTTCTTACAAATTTTAAGGGTTAAAATTAATTCAATTCCTTTTGCTATTTTTAAAAAATATTTTTGCACAATTTTTAAAGGTCAAAATCTTTAAAGTTTTTTTTATTATTTAATTTTGAAAAATTTGGGATATTCTTAAAATGTCAAAAAATTTCATTTTCTAGAAATTTTTTGAAAGTTTAATTTTTTTAACTCATAATTTCGAGAAAATCTTACAAATTTTAAGATTTATATTCATGAAATTTTGAAAATGTTAAATTTTAAAATTGTTAATTTTTTTCTTAGAATTTCTTAAATTCTTTTTTTAAAAATATTATTGCAATTTTTTGCATTTTTTGCATTTTAAACTTTTTTTTTGTAAATTTCCACAAATTCTTGCCAATTTTTTGAAAAATAAAAAACTAAAACATTCCATGTACAATTTCCTAAAAAAATCATTATTTTCATATTATTTTTGACTCAATTTTAACTATGTTCAGAATATTATCCACTTAACAAATGATCTTTCTGTAGTTTATATATTTTTTTTATTTTTATGATTTTATTTCCTACTTAGTGTGAATTTCGTTATCTGAACTATGTTGCTTTTCAGTTGTGTTGTTGTTGTTCTCCGTCCCCAATCATAGTTTGTATTGGGTTTTTATCAAAATCTTTTTCTGTGTCCCTCCACTTTGCTCCATAATCTGGATTACACCAACAGTAAACAGAAGAGGAGGTTTTTGAGGGATGTGGGTCGAGGATTTCATGTGAAACGCCCTGAGAGAGAAATCAGACTCTGTGTTTGGTGGAGCTGCAGGGTCAGAGCTGCAGAGACGGGCTGGCTGTCAGGGGTCGGCGTGGCGTTGGAGCCATTGCTAGCAGCTGAGTGGACGGGAACAGGTTGCTGCGTCTGTTAGGGCTCGTCTCGCTGCTCTTGACCTTTGACCTTTAGCTGTGACAGCTCCTGGGGCTGGCAGATAGCAGAGCGCCTCCTGATAGGGGGAGGCAGGGCGGGCTCCAGGAGGCGCAGAGATGATGACACGGGCCGGGGCTGTTGTGTAAAACATGATATAATAAAATCCTTCTGCTGCGATCTGAGGTTTTTGTAGCAGGTCAGGTTACATCAGATGTTCCTTTTTTATCTGAAGCATATTTCCAAGGATTTAAGACACGCTAAAAAAAGACAATCAGCTTTTCCTGAAACCGCCATGAAGAGAAATGACGCTCCTGTTGCTCGCGCTCTGTGCAGACGCGGAAACACACATTTGTGTAATCAGCAAAAATCTCCTGTGGCTGCAGAAAACACAAGCATCTTGTTTTCATCCTTTCTTTATGGTTTCAGACGAATGTTTACAGAGCAGCGGGCGGCGCTGGGAGATGAAAAGAAAGCAGAAAAACATGAGAGGGAGAGAAAGTTTAAGGAAACAAAGCGGGAAACGAAACGAGTGACCGATAATTAACTTTAAATCTGCACATCTTCATCATCTGTTTGATCTCTGAGGGGCTTTTTTAATTGGTGGATTAATTATCTTTTATTTTGACAGTCAAATTATTGGTTCACTGGTTTGTATTTTTTAAGAAGGAATCAGAATATTTAGTTTTTGCTGCTTAGTTTTGACGATAAACAGAAAATATTTTAAATTCTAGCAGAACAAAAACTCCTGAAGTGACTCCAAGAAAGAAGAAAACCAGGCTCAAGGCTCTCGAGACTGGTCTTGGTCTGACAGGGGTGTGTCCAGACTTTTCAGACTGGGGGGCCCAAACCAAGGCACTGACTCATGCAGGGGGGCCATAAATTAAGTGAGCCCACACTTTACAGTATTCAGAAGCTACAAAGCATAGCTTCTAAATACTGTAACGTTAGCTTAACGTTAGCCTTTCATAGCTTAGTTGTCTCATCACTCATGCAGGTTGTTATTAAAGTGTGTTTGCTGTGAATGTGTCGCCCTAATCAAAAATCTTAATGCAAAATTATTTGTAATTTTTGTGAATATATTTTCTTTAATTTTCCAAAATTTTGACATTTTTAAGATTTGATTAAATTTAGCTGATTTTTGGATTTTGTAATATATGTTTTTTTTAATTATTTAAAAAGTTGTTTTAACAATTTTGCAATTCTTTTTAGATTTTTGCATTTTTTTAATTCATCATTTTTTTGTATTTCACAATTATTTGAAATTTATTTACAAAATATACATTTTTGACATTTAAAATATTTTAAAATTTTTGTAGCTTTGGCATTTTTTTCAACTTCTTTTTTTTACATTTAATTTTTTTTTAACTTTTTACAAATTTTAAAATTCCTTTTTTATAGTTTTGCAACTTTTTTTTTTTTTTTGTTTCAAAATTTTATGATTTTCTTGCCAATTTTTCTAAATTTATTTAAAATATAAAAAACATGTCTCATGTACAATTATTATAAATTTTTTGTTTGTTTTAGCCATTTTTTGCATTTTTTTTTAGTTTCAATTTTTTTTTTAATTTGGCAAATTTTTCTAATTTTTTTTTTAATATAAAAAAGATGATGTCTCATGTACAATTTCATAAATTAAAATTTTTTTTGCTTATGATCAGTTTATCGTCACTTTGTAAAAGTGTGTTTGTTTGAAAGTGAAGAAACTGTCGCTCTGACTATGACACGGACAGCGAGCGTCTGGGGTTGATGATGTAGCAGGAATCGAGTGGTGTTTCTTCCGAAGCGATGTGTGTTCACCCTTTCCTCTTGGCCCTCTGTTTTGAGGACCAAGGGGAAGAAGTAGGATGAGCGGGATCGTCCCTCAGTCTGTAGTGGTCAGTGTTTACCTGCTGAGCTGTATTTTGTTGAAAATCCGTCAGGACTGTGACAGAAACCCGGTGACTTCCTCAGATATGTAGGTCACACACTGCAGAGCGGAGAGCTCTGTCATTTTTTTAATTTGTCCTCAGGAGAGAAACACATTTCCATAATCAGAGTTTTCACTGTCAAAGCCTTGAAAGGACGTCATGTTTATTCACAGACCTGTTAGTCACTTGGTACAAAGACAAATCTCCAACCAGAGCTCTCCACTCCATCACTCAGGTGACACACCTTCTGCAGGCCGCGTCCCATCCTGTACCTGTCCCTGGGTCTCTGTACCCGTCTCTGAGTCCTCTCAGCTACGCGGCCGTCTGCTTATCACTGCGAGAGCTGCAGCTTCTGCTCTTTGTGTTTCCTTTCAACATAAATACACTGGCCCGCGGGCGCAGCAGCTTCTTCCTCTACCGCTCCGTTGAAGGAGAGAATAGATCTCTTTTCTCTCTTTTCTCTCTTTGCGTTTGTGCCTCCCCCACCTCTCCTCTCCTCAGAGCCGGATCCCCCCCGCACGCAGCCAGAACCACACAGCCTTGGCCGGCTCTCCTGTTTGTCTCAGGAGGAGCGGAGGTAGGCTCATAGATCCCCGTTTCAGGCTCCAGGCCAGCACCCTGTGTTCAACACGGAGGGTCCCCAGGCAGCAGCAGAGAGAGCAGAGAGAGAGAGCAGAGAGAGCAGAGAGAGTAGAGAGAGAGCAGAGAGAGCAGAGAGAGCAGAGAGAGTAGAGAGAGCAGAGAGAGAGCAGAGAGAGAGAGCAGAGAGAGCAGAGAGAGAGCAGAGAGAAGAGATAGAGCAGAGAGAGCAGAGAGAGAGCAGAGAGAGAGCAGAGAGAGCAGAGAGAGAGCAAAGAGAGCAGAGAGAGAGCAGAGAGAGAGCAGAGAGAGCAGAGAGAGAGCAAAGAGAGCAGAGAGAGAGCAGAGAGAGAGCAGAGAGAGAGCAGAGAGAGAGCAGAGAGAGCAGAGAGAGAGCAAAGAGAGCAGAGAGAGCAGAGAGAGCAGAGAGAGCAGAGAGAGAGCAGAGAGAGAGCAGAGAGAGCAGAGAGAGCAGAGAGAGAGCAGAGAGAGAGCAGAGAGAGAGCAGAGACAGCAGAGAGAGCAGAGAGAGCAGAGAGAGAGAGCAGAGAGAGCAGAGAGAGCAGAGAGAGAGCAGAGAGAGCAGAGAGAGAGCAGAGAGAGCAGAGAGAGCAGAGAGAGAGCAGAGAGAGCAGAGAGAGAGCAGAGAGAGCAGAGAGAGCAGAGAGAGAGCAGAGAGAGAGCAGAGAGAGCAGAGAGAGCAGAGAGAGCAGAGAGAGAGCAGAGAGAGCAGAGAGAGCAGAGAGAGAGCAGAGAGAGAGCAGAGAGAGAGCAGAGACAGCAGAGAGAGCAGAGAGAGCAGAGAGAGAGAGCAGAGAGAGCAGAGAGAGCAGAGAGAGAGCAGAGAGAGCAGAGAGAGAGCAGAGAGAGCAGAGAGAGCAGAGAGAGAGCAGAGAGAGCAGAGAGAGAGCAGAGAGAGCAGAGAGAGCAGAGAGAGAGCAGAGAGAGCAGAGAGAGAGCAGAGAGAGCAGAGAGAGTAGAGAGAGCAGAGAGAGAGCAGAGAGAGAGCAGAGAGAGAGCAGAGATAGCAGAGAGAGCAGAGAGAGAGCAGAGAGAGCAGAGAGATAGCAGAGAGAGCAGAGAGAGAGCAGAGAGAGCAGAGAGAGCAGAGAGAGAGCAGAGAGAGCAGAGAGAGCAGAGAGAGAGCAGAGAAAGCAGAGAAAGCAGGAAAAACCTGGAGAAGGAGCAGGATGAGTCTTCCTGAGAGAGGATGGATGAGTACAGGTCTTTTCCTGCAGATACCGGTCCTGGAAGCTGCAGACCGACTAATAACACACAGATCATGGATGTAGAAACTAAATAATTCATTAGTGAGTCACATTTTTCTCTTCTCAAGTTAGATTTCCACTGACTTTTGATCTAAAAACGACTGAAATGTTTCCATCTTTGGTCAAATATTTACTTTATGTGAGAGTAACTAAACCCAGATCCAGACCAGTGGTGCAGAAGCTAACAGTGCACTTTTTAGAGACTTTCACTGATCCATAAGTTGATAGTTTTATCCAAGTCTTCAAAAAGAGAAGTAATGATGATTGAGAAAACTATGTTATACATGTGATGTCTAAGTTTTTTATTAATTTTGATAAATTTGCAAATATTAAAAAAAATAATTAACAATATTATAATATTTTGATTTTTTTTTGAATAAAAAATGCAACAATTAAAAAAATAAGTTTGCAAAAAAAAAAGTACAATTTGAAAAATTTGCAAACATTTAGAAAATTTTTGGAATCAAAATGCAAAAATTAAAGTAAATAAATGAATTACAGAAAGTTGAAAAAACTTTTAAAAAAATTGCAAAAATTGTTGAAATAGTAAAAAATATGCAAAAATTACAAACAAACCAGATATGAACCAAAGGAAAACAATGGACTCATTTTTTATTTTTTTTATTTTTTTTTTTATAATTCTTTAAAGTGTTTTTAATTTATAACATTGTACAAATGATGTCTTATTTTTTTTATTTTTAATAAATTTTCAAATATTTAGAAAAAAGATTTTAAAAAATTTGATAACATTAAGAAAAAAATTGAATAAAAAAAATAAAAAAATTAAAATTATTAATTTGCAAAAATAAATGAAAAAAATATTTCTAGAAGGTTGGACAAAATATTTAAAAAATTGCAAATTTTTTATAAAATGGTTAAAAAATATGCAAAAATTACAAACAAACCAGATATAAACCAAAGGCAAACAATGGACTCATTTTGTTTTGTTTTGTTTTTTATAATTCTTTAGAGTGTTTTTGAATTTACAACATCTTACAAATGATGTCTTATATATTTTTTTTTATAAATTTGCAAATATTAAAAAATAGATTTAAAAAATTTGCTAACATTTAGAAAAAAAATTGAATAAAAAAATTCAAAAATAAAAATTATTAATTTGCAACAATAAATGAAAAAAAAAATTAGAAAGTTGGAAAAAATATTTTAAAAATGGCGAATTTTTAATTTTTTTAAAAATGGTTAAAAAATATGCAAAATTTTCAAACAAACCAGACATAAACCTGAGAAAAACCATTGACTCGGCTTGACAACCTTGTGACTTGAGTCGACTTGACTTGACTTACCGACAACAGAAAAACTTGAGACTTGGACCAAATGACTCGCTACTCACTCAGGGCTTGGTTTAAAGGGACTCCTACAGTTGTCTGGTAATTTGCACAACGCTTCCTGCATGTGGGTTGAAATCTGACGTAAATCTGTGGTTTCGTTGGATGCTTTCATGCTCTAAAATGACGGTTGTGTTTTCAAAGTGTTGATGTTTGGATGAGTGAAGGTGACAGGGAGCAGAGGAAGGACCCCACATTCCCAAACCGCTGTGCTCTGCAGCACACGTGTTTGTTGTGGTATGAACCGCGTGCTGTGACAGTGGGATTGTTGTGTTTAGTGATGGTGTGTATTTTCCCCCACAGTGGGCAGATTTCCTGCTCCTGATACACGCAGAGAGTTCACGTCTTTGGCCTCCGCTCTCACATTTATCCATATAAAGCTCCCGCTTCAGGAACCATTTGCTCTTTGGAATTTAACCCGTGGCGTTCTGGGCACCCTCGCCTACATTCGCCGTGTTGTGTGGAAACTCAATGACACAACTGTTCAGCAGACTCCTGGCCTCCCGTTTCCCACACCCTCCGGCCCCCTCGGAGACTGCGGTGTCAGGACGGGTCAGGGAGGCTGAGAGTCCTTCCTTGGGAAGCGGAGCGGCTGTCCTGCGCCCTCACAGATCTCTCCTTCTACAGCCGTCTGCGTCTGACCGTATCTCAGAGTTTGGATCCGTGAGGGTTTGATGTGCTCAGCTTCGGACGCGGCGTCAGATCGTAGCCGTCAGTGGCGAGCGGTGGCTGGGGGAGGGGCAGAGGAGTCGTTTTAGAGCCGAGTGGCACGAGACATTACCGGTGTGTTGAAGTCTCCGACAGCTGAGCATGCCACTGTATATGTGTGTGTTGAGCGTGTGTGTGTGTGTGTGTGTGTGTGTTCCAGGAGGAAGGGTGGGGGTTGAAGTGTCCAGTGGAACAAAAGGTATGTGAGCAGCTGCCGTCCCTCTGCAGGCGGCTCATGGTCCAAATGGAGGAATGGAGGCTGTACACACACTCACACACACTCACACACACACATTTTAACTCTTCCTTTTAAAGATTGGTCCTGCTAATGATTTGACGAGGATCGGAGATCAAATTGACCGTCAGGACCTCCGTTGTTGACCTGATTTTAAGAGTTTCTGGGTTGAGGTCTGTCAAAAAAAGAGCAAAACCGGAACAAGTCATACAGTGGGGAAAAGAAGTATTGAACGTGTCAACTGGTGAATCAAGTACGATAACACAGGAAAAAAGTATTGAAGACGCTAACTGAGACTCATCTAATACTTAGTGGAGAAGCCTTTGTTTGCAATGACAGCTTCCAGAAGCTTCTTGTATGTTTGAACTAATGGCCCACACTGCTCAGGTGTGATTTTGGCCCATTCCTCTGCACAGATTGTCATTAAATCTGGAATATTCTTTGGTGCCCTCTGGTGAACCCTTTTCTTTACTTCTTTCCACAAATGTTCAGTTGGATTGAAGTCAGGTGATTGACTAGGCCGTTCTAACAGATTGATTTTCTTTTTCTGAAACCATTTGAGAGTCAACTTTGCCGTGTGCTTTGGATGGTTGTCCTGCTGGAAGGTCCAGCCACGTCTCATCTTCATCATCCTGGTGGATGGCAGCAGATTCAGATCAAGAATTTCCCCATACATGGCTCCATTCATTGCTCCGTCAGTTAGATGAAGTTTGCCAACACCATGAGATGAGAAACAACCCCATGCCATGATGCTTCACCTCCAAACTTCACTGTTGGTGTAGTGTTTTTTGGCTGATGTGCAGAGCCATTTCTCCCCCAAACATGGTCTGTAGTATGACAGCCCAAAAGTTCAGTTTTGGTCTCATCTGACCAGACAACATTCTCCCAGTATTCTACAGGCTTGTCAAGATGCTGTTTAGCAAACTTTAAACCAGCTTCAACATGCCTTTTCTTGAGGAATGGAGTCTTGCAGGCTGAGCATCAATGGCGGTGGGGTGCATTGCCTGTTGTTTTCTCTGTAACAATTGTACCTGCTGCCTCCAAGTCTTTCTGGAGCACTTTCAGGGTGGTCCTTGGCTGGTTGAGTCCTCTTCTGACCATCTTTCTGACTCCCTGGTCAGAAATCTTCAAGGAGCTCCTGTGCGTGGCCTGTTGATGGTAAGGTGGTGCTTCTTCCACTTGTGAATAATGGCCCCAACGGTGCTGACTGGAATATTCAGGTGCTTTGATATAAGTCTGTAACCAGTTCCATTCTGATGCTGAGCAACAATCAGGTTGTGAATGTCTTCAGAAAGCTCTTTGCCTTTACCCATCATGAGGTGTGTGCTATTTAACTGGTTGGTGAAAAAAACACCTTTTTTTATAGGACCATCAATTTGCTCTAGCCCAGCTGATGTTGGTTTGCACTAATTGGAAGTTCAAGTAATAATTACTGACAGATTTCAGGAGGTATGGTGCATTTCCTGTCCAAAGTATACAGCCTTTCCATGGTGTGTTCAATACTTTTTTCCTGTGTTATCGAACTTAATTCACCATAATCATTATTTATGGACCTGAACGTTGTGATTTCTTTTCATGTGTGGATTATTTGAGTTAATACCAATGTCTGGGAGAAATTTTGTTTGAATTGCAGCTTTGGAAATAAATGTGATGAGGAAAAAAGCATCTGCTAAATGAAACTGCAAATTTCTTGTGCTATTTCTCTGTGGTTTGAACTGAAATCTCAGGAAACAGGTCGACAGATGTGACAGTTTCAGGTTCCTTTACCCTGAAAACTTGTTTCCCTGAATTTGGGAAAAACTGAGTGATCAGGATTTAGTCGCCTCAGTTTCAGGGTCTTTGGGTGATCCACGACAACAAGCACCTCACCGGTCAGTGGAGACACTGATGAATTGGTGGCAGTTGCTGGAGGCATATTAGGGCAAAGGGTGACCTGGGGAGGGGTTTACAGGGGGAGATGAGTGAGTTTGAAGGGAGGAGGGGGAGAGGAGCAACAGGAGAGGAAGGAGGGAGGGGGAGGGGGGGTTAGTGTTTGGGGGACTGGGGGTGTCCAGTGAGAGGGGTAATGTGGGGCGTCCGGAGCGCGGCGTTCCAGCAGCAGTTGTCACTCGGGTGTTGGATGGCACATGAGCCGCTTCTCCTCAGGACTGTACCTCCTCCTCGCTCCTCGCTCCTCGCTGACGGACTAACTGGCTCCTCGATCCAGATTCGTCTTCTTCACTTTGTGTCAGAGCGCTTCAAACCAGCTTTTGGTGTCTTTAATCTTTGACGGTAAGAGCGACAAACCGAGACCTCTCAGCTCTAAGTGTGTGTGAGTGTGTGTGTGTGTGTGTGTTTCCTCTGGTGTAATTGCTTTGAATTGACATGAACGCAGCTTCACTTAAAACCATAATTACTTCTTGAGAAAATGTCATTCTTGATGGCCGTTTTGAAGCGTTCCCATTACTTTCCCCTGGCTTGAACTCACACTTTTCTGATTTCAGAGACGCTCTCTGAAACAGCTCTCTAATCTAGTTCAGGAAGTCTCCAGCTCTGGGGTGGGTGGGGGGAGGCACTCCTGGTGCCTCCTCGGGGTGGGGGACTTTACGAGGTAGATAAGCGAGGAGTGCGAGGCGACCTGCTGTGTGTGGCCTGTTCTCCATCACCAGCCGCCGAGCTGACACCTTCCCCAGCCTGGAAATCTGCTGAGAGGGGACAGAGCGCCGGGGGGGAGGAGGTGGGGGAGGCGGGGGGAGGATTTATGAGTGATAGCTTGTGTTGTCGTGCAGCTCGTAACATCACACCTGTTCCTTTTCTTTCCTGAATTGAAGGCTTACGCTGCCATTAATGTGTCAGGAGAGTGTGTGCCCTTGACACCTGTTTAAACCGTGTTGTGTGGAGAAGAAGAGTGGGCTCGAGTTTAAAGCTTTGATGGTTTTCTTTGATCGTGTTGTTTGCTCTTTTCTTTCATGTCTTGGTTTTTAAAGTCAGTCAGAATAATCATCTTTCAGGCTTCCAAAAACAGTTAATGGTTCAAGTTTTCTTGAGAACTTGAGTCTGATTTTGTTTTGTTTCAGTTGTGTCATCGAGCATGGAGCAATAATACGAACTGTGCCTTTAAATGACTCCTCAGTCTTCTGTAGGTTCAAACAAGAAGCCGAACTATCAGCAGTAGTCTCCTCTTCCTAAACACACTCAAATCAGGTCATCAAATCCAGCTAAGTCTCTTAAAAACAACTTCATACAAAAAATCTGCTTTTTTTCAATGGGATTTGGTGGGCGCAGAGCTTAAAGAGGGGCTGTAAGCTGATCCTAGCTTCTTTTCAGGTGATAGTTTATAGATAAGGAACTTTAATTGTTCATCATTTGCAAATTTTAACGCTCTCAGTTCCTCTTGTTTTTCACAGTATCTCAACTTTTTTTAGAAAATTAAAACAGCCCTGGTGATAAGAGCCACGGCATCCAGTAAACAGTCAGTTCCCTAAAAATAAATTTGATGGTGAAACAAGAAGCCAAATTATCAACAAGGGCCTACTCTTTATTAAAAAGTAACAAATCCAGTTTTTATATCCTGTAAAGTATAGAAAAAGTACTTCATAGCAAAAATCGCCTTTTTTACAATGGGATTTGGTGGGCACTGGACTTCCTGAGAAGCTGTTAGCTAATCTGAGCTTATTTGAAGGTGTTATATTGCACTTAAGAATCTCAAAGTAGTCATCTTTTGTCAGTTTTTTCACCTTCAGCTCCATTTGTTTTTCATAGGTGTTTTCAAACACAATTTCCATGATGTCCTTGGTGATTAAGGTCACGGTTTTTATGAAATCAAAGGTCAGTTTTGGGCGGAAAAAGGAGGATTTAAAGTTGGAAAAGGAGCTGAATTACTTGCAGAAGCCTCCTCTTCCTCAAAACACACAAATCAGGTAATGCAATTCTGCAAAGTCACTTAAAAACAACTATTTATCAAAAATCTGCTTTTTTTCCAATGGATTTTTGTGGGCACAAAGCTTAAAGAGGGGCTGTAAGCTAATCCAAGCTTATTTACAGGTGAAAGCTTATTAATTAGGATCTTTAATTGGTCATCATTTGCAGGTTTTTTAAACCCTTAGCTCCACTTGTTTTTCACAGTATCTCAAAAAAAAAATCAAAATGGCCTTGGTGATTAAAGCCACGTCATCCAGTAAACAGTCAGTGACCTAAAAATAAATTTGATAGTGAAACAAGAAGCCAAATTATTAACAAGAGCCTCCTCTTCTTAAAAAATAACAAATCCAGTCTTTCAATCCTGTAAAGTCACAGAAAATGTACTTCATAGCAAAAATCGCCTTTTTTACACTGGGATTTGGTGGGTACTATCCTGCAAAGTCACTTAAAACAACAATTTATCAAAAATCTGCTTTTTTTCAATGGGATTTGGCAGGCGCAGAGCTTAAAAAGATCATCTCTACAGATGATAGCTCATAAATAAGGATCTTCAGTTAATCATCATTTGCAAGTTTTTACACCCTCAGCTTCACTTGTTTTTCACAGATGTCACAAAAAACAATTTATCAAGATGGTCTCAGTGGTTAAAGCCGTGTCAATCCATAAAAAACAGAAATTTAATGGTGAAACAAGAAGCCAAATTATCAGCAAGGGCCTCCTCTTCTTAAAAAATGACTAATCCAATCTTCAAATCCTGTAATGTCCCAAAAAATTTTAACTAACTATCAAAAATTGCCATTTTTTACACTGGGATTTGGTGGGTACTAAAATCCCTAAGAAGCTGTTAGCTAATCTGAGTTTTATTAAAGGTGTTATATCACACTCAAGAATCTTGAAGTAGTCATCATCTGAAGATTTTTGTGTCCTTAGCTCCATTTGTTATTCACAGATGTTTGAAACACAATTTCCATAATGTCCTTGGTGATTAAGGCCACATTTTTAACAAATCAAAGGTCAGTTTTTGGTGGAAAAAAGAAAGATTTAAAGTTGGAAAAGGAGCTGAATTAACTGCAGGAGCCTCCTCTCCCTAAAAAGACACAAATCAGGTCATTAAATTCTGCAAAGTCACTTAAAAACCACTTGATACAAAAAATCTGCTTTTTTCCTATGGGATTTGGTGGGCGCATAGCTTAAAAAGGGGCTGTAAGCTAATCCAAGCTTCCTAACAGATGATAGTTTATAGATAAGGATCTTTAATTGTTCATCATTTGCAAGTTTTTACACCCTCAGCTCCACTTGTTTTTTTAACAGATGTCTCCAAAAACAATTTATAAAGATGGCCTTGGTGATTAAATCCACGTCATCCAGTAAACAGTCAGTTACCTAAAAATTAATTTGATGGTGAAACAAGAAGCCAAATTATCAATAAGGGCCCCCTCTTCTTAAACAAAATAACAAATCCAGTCTTTAAATCCTGTAAAGTCACAGAAAATGCACTACCTTTAAAAAAATGGCCTTTTTTACAATGGGATTTGGTGGATGCTGGACTTCCACAGAAGTGTTTAGCTAATCTGAGCTTATTCAAAGGTGTAATTTTACTCTTAATAATCTCAAAAAAGTCATTACCTATACATTTTTAAGGTCTTCAGCTCCATTTGTTTTTCAAAGATGTTTTCAAAAACAGTTTCCATGATGCCCTTGATGATTAAGGCCACATCTTTCACAAATTAAAAGCCATTTTTTAGTGAAAAAAAGGGACGATTTAAAGTTCAGAAAAGGAGCTGAATTACCTGCAGGAGCATCCTTCTAGTAAATACACACAGATCAGATCATGAAATCCTGCAAAGTCACTTAAAAGGAACTCTATATAAAAAATCAGCTTTTTTCCAATGGGATTTGGTGGGCGAATAGCTGAAAGAGGGGCTGTAAGCTAATCCAAGCTTACTTACAGGTGATACTTTAGACACAAGTATGTTTAATTGTTTGTAAGTTTTTACACCCTCATGTCCACTTGTTTTTTTTTAACAGATGTCTCCAAAAACAACATACCAAAATGGCCTTGGTGATAAAAGCCACATCATTCAGTAAACAGTCAGTTTCCTCAAATTAAATTTGATGGTGAAAAAAGAAGCCAAATTATCAACAAGGGCCTCCTCTTTATTAGATAATGACAAAGTTTGTAAATCCTGTAAAGTCACAGAAAATGTACTTCAAAGCAAAAATCGCCTTTTTTACACTGGGATTTGGTGGGTACTGGACTTCTTAAGATTAGCTGTTAGCCAATTTGAGCTTATTTAAAGGTATTATTTTACACATAAGAATCTTAAAGTTGTCATCATCTGTAAGTTTTTGCATCTTCAGCTCCATTTGTTTTTCACAGATGTTTTCAAAAACAGTTTCCACGATGTCCTTGGTGATTAAGTACCACGTCTTTAAAAAATAAAAAGTGGATTTTTGGTGGAAAAAGGAGACTTAAACGTTCAAATAAAGAGCTGAATTACCAGCAGTGCTCTCCTCTTTTAAAAAATGCACATATTCAGTGATTAAAACATCTGAACTAACAAATACTTGCGTTTCTAGTTAAATCTGACGTTTTTTGAATGGAATTTGGTCAGCAGAGGCTAACGGGAGTTGTTAGGGTTGTTTTTACGCTAGGATCCTTTAGGTTTCTCCTCTGTTTTGCTTTGACTTGTTATTTGTTAATTAAGTTCAGTTGTTTGTTGAGCCAATGAGGAGATTTAAAGGTTTAAAAAAGAGGCTGAATCAATTCAAGAGGTCTTACGTTTAGATAAAATAGCGAGAAAACCTTAAAAATGAAAAAATCTGGCTTTCAGATTTCTCTTCTGATGTGAAAGTTTCGAACTGGAAAGAGCTTGATTTTTCTTTTCTGCTTTCCTCTGTCGACGTTTCTCCTGCAGTGTCTTGTAAGAGGCTCCGTGTGTTGATCACACTGGGACACGCTCCTGTTTCTATGAGCACGCTGACCTGCCTTGTTGCCTCGCTGTGTTTTATTGGCTCAGGAGAGGCCGAGAGCAGCGACTGACGGGTCTCTGAGCAGCTGCTCGACACTTGTTTTGAAGAGTATCTTGACAACAAAGCCGCTCTGACTGGATCTCATGTGGCCGGGCTGAAAGATTCCTCTCTGAGTGTTTGAAATGACCACACGATGCACAAACAAGCATGACGGGGATGTTTATTCTCTGTCTGTGGAAAAAAAAAACCTGTTTTCTTCAGGGAGAGTTAATCTGTTGAAAGGATTGCAGCATGTGTGTGTGTGTGTGTGTGTGTGTTTGTGTGTGTGTGCCTCCAGCATTCTTAAGGAGCCCACATTTCAGAGCTAATGACAGATAAATCTCCTAAAACAGTTAGAGTAAAAGCTCAAAGTGGGCAGGTGTTTCTGCGCTGCTGCGTCCTCCCACTCTGCCCTCGATCCGGCCCGACTGGCTCCCGTCTTCGAGGCCTCGTTGATGGGAAACGTGTTCGACGGGTGATGCCAAACTTTTGTCCGTAGCCGCGGCGTGCACGCCCTCTGTCCTCAAGTGTCACGTTGATGTCATCAGTGTTTTGTCTGCAGGGCATTTTTGTCTGTCACAGAGCTTTTGTTGTGGCCACGCTGGGAACGGGGAGGAGGGAGGAACCTGTAAACAGTGGAGCGCTCTCTGTGACGGGGCATACCAGAGGTGTTGGCGCTGATTGAAGAGATTATTAACGATGTGATCTGGAAGATTAATCTGCAGGTGGTGGTGAATAATTACAGGAATAACTTCTCAGATTATGGATATAAATCATCCTCAGTGATTAGATAACACTCTTACTTCAAAACACAAATTTAGGGCTGACCATTGACGCCAGTTTGAGTCTTAAATTATGAAGCATTCATCATTTTAGTGTAAGCCTCCGTCAGGTTTGTTAAATCCTCGTCCACTTAAGGAAAGATTATGATATTTTAAGATTTGGTGCAGTCAGGCCTTAAGTTTGACTTAAAGGACATAAAACAGGTTTAATCTTGTCGTAAATAAACAAGGGCTGCAACTAATGATTATTTTAGTAATCGATCACTCTGACGATTATATTTATGATTAATCGATTAATCGATTAATCGATTAATCGATGGGGAAAAAAGAAGGGGATTCCTTAAAAGTAAAATTGGCTTGTTTGTGTTGTTTGCTTAATGGTACATACAAAGAAACAACATATATGAACATAATTTAACCAACCAGATGCTACATTTATATAGTAAAATAAATAAAAATGTGTCACCCCCTCTGCCCTACCACTATCTGTAGCAGCTAATGCTAATGCTAACGTTGGTTTAATGAACTCCTCGTGGTTTTTAAATGGGGTGACGATTTAATAAAAAGAAGAAGGAAAAGAAAAAGACAAGCCATGTATTTCACAACCTATAAAAGAGTGTATGAGCTCGTTGTTGAGCTCCCGGCTCGTCATCAACGAGCCCAACATGTTTGTGTTTTAAGAGCTGGATCAATGCAGTCGTACTGCCGTGCCATCCAAGATCATTTTTGTCAGTTATCACGCTGGGTGCTTTTACATTTAAAGTTTCCAAGATTTTCAAGCACAAGATCTTTGAGTAAAACCTTTCAAATTTGGGGTGTTTAAGGATGCAAAATCAGTGAGAGTCCAAAGTAAAAAAAAATTAAGTTTTTTTAATTTAAAAAATCTCAAGAAAAATGTAATAAAATTCTGTTATTAAGTTGTCAATTTTTATTTATTTAAAAAATAAAATAAATAAAAAAATTAAATAAAATAAATAAAAAATAAAATAAATAAAAAAATAAAATAAATACATAGATAAAATAAAACATAAAATAAAATAAAATAAATTAAAATAAAAATGAAATGAAAATAAATTAAAAAAATGTTAATTATTGAGAAAAGAAAGTTAAAATTTTGAATTTCAGTTGTACATTTTCAGGTAAGTATTCAAAATTATCAAGAATTTAAAGTCATTGTTTTTTTGTTTTTTTTTAAAAAGAAAAATTTTGGATTTTAAGACTTTAAATTCTGGAAAATATTCCAAATATCCAAGATGTTAAAATCATAAATTCTAGAGAAAAAAAAGACAAGTTTCCAGTTTCTAACTGTGTGCTTTTACTCAGCCCCGCAACCCCGGTAATCTACTCCAGTCCAGTAGGTGGCAGTAATGCATCTTCAACCACTAAATAATCCAACAAAAAGGAAGAAGACAGATAAACTTAATAGAAAGTAATACAATAATGATGCAGCACAGTGCACAGATTATGGAAAATTGTTGTCGATGCTTTCACTAATCGATCCAATCAATTTGTCGTTGCAGCTTTAAAATGAAAACTTTAGTGCAATAAGTCAGTCAGGTTAGATAACTTCAGAAAAAGACAACAATAAGGATTGTTGCAGGAATTACTGTCGATAAGCAGTGAAGAAGAAACGCTGACAAAATCCATCGTTTCTGCTCTGAAATAATCTTCATCAGATTTTTCCTCCAAGCAGAACTTCTCCACAGTTAAACCCTGTGATCGTGCAGCAGCGGTTGTTGAAAAGTAAATATTTGTTCACTCCTCGGTGATCTGAGCGCTCGCTGCAGAGCAGAGCTCCCTGAAAATGCCAGCCGCGCGGTGACATCAGTAAATAAAAGCCTGTGATTCAAAGGTGGATGAATGTTTCATTAAAACGCTGCTGGGTGGTAATTACTCGCTGCGGTCCAGGGTCGGTGTCACGTGTCCTGTTCTGACATTATCAGCAGCACTCAGCACAGTTTCCCATCAGTCTCTCTCAGTGAAACAGACGCTCGTCCTGGACGCCAAACAGCCGCACAGATCAGAAATTTATCAAACTGTTTCCTTCAAAGTTCAGAAAGCTGAAGGATTTCTTCTTTCTGCGTCCGGGAAACCTTGACAGACAAGTTTTTATCTGAAACAAACTTTCATCCTCATATTTTGGACATTTTTAAAGGTAGAAAGTTTGTGAAAGTTTCTGAAATCATGAAAACACAAGTTCAGGCAGATTTTCTAAATCATTGCGAGCAGTATAGGAGTCACTTTTGTCTACTTAAATCTTTAAATACAGCATTTTTCTTGAGTGGTCAGATGAATTCGGCTCATACTGTCCCTCACTATCAAACGTGTGTACGACAGAAAAATGGTTGTCCATCTATTGATCTGAACATGGGCTGAGGGTTCGCTCAAATCCCACACCAGGTCTTAGTTTGTGTACCAAAGTTTCAGGGGCTCCCAGATCACAGCTCTGAGTCCTAGGTCCTAAGCTTGGTCTCCTAGACCACAGCTGCTGGGCTTATGTTCCCAGACCAAGGCTCTAAGGCCAAGGCTCCTGGGCCGAGGCTGTAAGGCCACAGCTTTTAGGCCATGGCTGTTAGGCTAAGGAGCCAGTTTTAGAGTGGAACGTAAAAGTTTTGTTGTGTTTCAGCCTCGCGTTCACACAGTAACAGCGTTCCAGCCGACCTAAAACGCTAACTTTTGAAAACGGCCTTCAGAGTGGGTTTTTATTTTGAAGCACTGTCCAAACCATTGCTGTGTAAACAGAAAGCCAGCTGTTTTAGTGGAAATGCTGTGCATCCAACAGTTCAACAGTCCCGTTGTCACGATGGTGGTGATCTACCGTGTTGAGCTCAATCTGCTGAATCTGTGACTGTCTTTAACTAAATGAGCATCTGTTGCTCCGCTTCTGCTCTTAGCATTCACCAAAACACCAGATGATCGTCCCAACTCCACTTCAGAGGAGATCTACCAAAAGCTGCTTCTGGACGAGACAGTTATAGCGCCAACTACAGGCCTACAGCATTTTTAGTCCCACTGTGCAGATTTTTTTCACTAAGTTTCAGCGTTTTTGGATGAAACGTTGTGTAAACGGGGCCTTCGGCTCCTGGATTATGGCTCTAGAGCCACAGCTCTATGGCCAAGGCCTCAGGCCACAGGTAACAAAGGTGTTTACGTTTTTCTGCAGGAGCTTACAGTGCTTTCTTGTTTTTTACCATACTCTATTCACAACCACGACTGCTCGAACCTAACCACATTTAAATCCCAGCTCAAAACTCATCTTTTTAGAATTGCTTTAAACTGTTGATGCTTAAATCAGTGAGTTATTGTGTTTTGTTTTTTGTGTTTTTTATGTTCTTGAAAGTGTCTTAAAGTACTTTGAAAAGTGTAAGACAACATAAATATATTTTTTATTATCTATTATTATTTTTTATTATTTTTTAAAACAATATTTAAACATTTAATATTTTAAATTTATCATTAACTTTATTGTTATAATTATTTTATTTATTTATTTATTCTTTTTTATTGTATACAATTATTGTTATAAATTTAATATTATATTTATTTTTATCATCAACTTTATTGTTAGACTATTATTATTATTATCATCAAAATATGTTTTAAAAATAACAATAATAATAATAATAATAATAATAATAATAATAATAATAATAATAATTATTATTATTATTTTAATTGTTATTATAAGTATTGTTATTGTTGTCATTATCATTAGTATAATCATTATTATTTTTTATATATTAACTAATATTTAATTTATTATGATGAGATTTTTCATCTTTTGATTTTTAGTATCATTATCATATTATTATTATTATTATTATTATTATTATTATTATTATTATTATTATTATAGTTTTTTTAATCCTTTAAACCTGTGCCAAAAAAAAAAAAAAAAAAGGGATCACGTAGGTTGTGCTGGAGCTGGTGCTGTTTTTTATTTTAGATCCGTCCCTGCAGGATTATGCAAACAGGGTTCCCTGAAATACAATTCATAATGCAACAGAGGATTTATTGTGTAATAATGACATCATGCAAAGTAACGACCAAAGAGACCAAAGCCTAAAGCATCGCTCTCTGTGCTGGTCACTGAGGGTTGGTTCCTGCAGGTTAAAGGAGAGGAGGCTACGCAAACATGCTGCAGCTACATCACGTCTAAAAATAAAGGTGGTGTTATGAGGCACGCAGGATGAGAGATTCCTCCACAAATCATGTCCTCTGTTGATGAAATGTAAGAAATCTGGTCTCATCAGTTCACAGACCGCGCTGGCTGAAGTCTCAGCAGCGTGTCCGTATCAGGGTTTCAGGTTTCAGGAAGCGAGCGGCCGTCCTGCAGCGTCCAGCCGCTGGCGTCCTGACCTCTGCTGCAGGCCATCAGAGTGACTGATCAGTGCCTCAGTATGAAGTCAGAGCAGATCAATACCTCACCAATATTCATCCATCACTGCGCGGTCAGCGTGAGCGGCCTGACGTGATGACAAACGGCGCCATCAGATACGGCAGAGCTGTGTTTGATGTTCATAAGTCGTAAAGTTATCAAAGGTAAATCAACAGGTTTAAAGAAATCAGCAGATTTTATCCAAATGTCCAATAATTATTTAATGATTTGAATCATAATCAATGAAAGCTTGAGTCCTTATGAAGCTGGTCGGCTCCAGTTTCCGGCTGGATCTTGTGAAGTTTGGAAGCTTTTTTAGACCAGAATCCAGAACTTTGAGCCCAAACATCCACGAAGCTCAGAGTGATTGATGTGGATAGTTTTGTTCTGCTGGTGTCTCTCCTCCTCCTCCATCAGTCTCCATCAGAGAAAAATAGGCCGAGCGTCTCTATTGGAGCTAAAAGAAGCTCACAACTGTATCTGTTGATCTGTGTCTGTTGATCTCTGGCTTCAGAGGACGGAGCAGAGACACAGAGTGAAGCTCGACTTAAGCTGAAAACATAACAAAGCAAAAACGTTTCCTGCTCAGTTTTAGAAAGTGTTTAAAAAAATTAAACTCATCTCAATTTCTGTAAAACACAGCCACTGGGAAAGATTTTTAAAAGAGAGTTTTAAATTTCAGGTCCTGGGGCAAAAAACATTTTTTTCAGGTCATGAAGTGATAAACCTGTGGAAAATCAAACTCAAAATTTTAAAGTTGGAAAATCTCAAGGAAAAAAATATAAATTTCTAAGATAATAAAGTTGTTAATTTTTGAGAGAAAAAAATAAGACTTTTTTAAAAAAATTAAATTTTAGTAAAAAAATATTTTAAAATTCCTAAGGCTCTAAAATCATAGATTTTGACAAAAAAAAAAAAATAAAGTTTTTAAACTTATAAATTCTGCAAAATAGTACAGATGTACAAGATTTTCAAGTCCAAAATTCTTGAGAAAAGTTTTACAATTGCCAGTTTTGAATTAGTACATTTAAGAGGAAATACAATAACAATTTCCAAGATCTTAAAGTAGAAGATTTTGGAATAAAAACGTACAAATTTTGAGTTTTTTAAGGATGTAAAATCTGTGAGAATCAAAGTCACAATATTTAAGTTTTTAAAACTGGAATTCTCAAGAGAAAAATGACAATTTTGTGTTTTTAAAGTTTTAGATTTTCAGAAAAAATATTCAAAATTCCCCAGATTTTTGAGTTGTAGATTTTTGCGAATTATTTATTATTATTATTATTTATCTTTATTTTTTACCTTTAAATTTTAGAAAATATTAAACATTTCCAAGAGTTTTAAGCTAAAAAATTGCGGAAAAAAAAGAAAAAAGTTTCCAGTTTTTCTGTTGTGCATTTTGGTCAAAATATTAAAAATTCCTAGGATTTTGAGTTGTAGTTTTTGAGGGAATTTAAATTTTTTTTTAAATTATTTTTTAACCTTTAAATTCTTGGAATTTAAAAGAAAAAAATTCCTGAGATTTTAAGTAAAGATTTTTAGGAAAAAAATAAAATAAAATATTGAATTTTTAAACCTTTAAATTCTGGAAAATATTTATTTTAAAACATTTAAGATCTTCACTTTATACATTCTTGAGAATAAAATGGGCAAGTTTCAAGTTTAACAGTCGTACATTTATCTTTTTATTATATCATAAATATTCAAAAATTTCTGAGATTTTTATGTTGTAGATTTTTGAGTAAAAAATTACAAACTTTGACTTTTTAAGGACAAAACATACAAGACAACTGAATTTTCACGTCTTTTAACTGCATCATGGAGTAACTTGGACTCTAAAGGGGCAGTTCTGTATTTTGGGGCTGTTCAGAGGAAAGGATCGCGCAGATCAGGAGGACGTGATTCAGTTTATCCAACAGGAAGTCCACCACAGGATTCAGGTGGATTCAGATTTTTCTCTGAAGTTTTCTTATTTGAAAATTGTATTTTATTTGTTTTTCTGTAGTCGAGACATGTTTCATGACCTTCGGTTTCTTGAGCACATTAAGTATCATAACTTCTTCACTGAACTGAGCTCAGACACCAGCCGAGAGGATCTTTCTGCAACTTAAAGTTTCTGTTTTAACCCTGAGCGCTTTGTGAAATCAGAGTGAAATAAGTTTGTGATCCTGTAAACACTCTGAACATCCACACGTCGGTGGGTGTTGGATCTCTGCTGGAGTCTGTGGAGCTCCTCTTTAAGAATCAGCGTCACCCTGAAAGAATTAATGCCAGGGTTCAGAGCAGCGCTCCAGCATCCAGAGCCTCTGCAGGGTTGAAGTTTGCGTGCTGGGCGGGGGGGATTTGGCGCCCGCCTGCTCCGCTGAATTCCCCATCTGACCCGGAGAGGCTCGGTTTGCGGCCCAACCTTGAGTGTGTTCTGCCAGCACCAGCTGTCGGGTATTTACAGATTGTTGCTGCATGTTCCCGAGCAACCATCAGACATCCAGGCCGCTCACACGGCGAGCAGCCTCTGCCGGACGCCGTGGAGGAGCTGAGCGGAGGATGTTGGGCCGGAGCAGCAGGTGGAGGAGACGGTGGGGTGAGAAATATCTGAGGACGGTGCTGCTGGCCCAGTTTGTGATTGTGCGTCCACGCTGCCAGCCCCCGTGGAGGAATCTGATCCCCCCTCCCCCCTTCATCCTCTGGACCAATCAGGGGCCAGGCTTTGGAGAGGTGGGGGCTGATGCAGTGCAAGGGCAGCACTTCTTGGGGGGGATGGGACGGGACAGGGGGGGCGCTGGGATCCGAGCTTCTCGGCTCGTGAATCACGCCCACGCTGCCGCTGCCAAACAAACAACACACACACACACACACTCAGAAAAACACACACCTACGCATTAAACACAGGGCGCCCTGCCTGTCACTGAGCTGATGCTTCTGTGCATCCCCTCTGGATGAATATTACCCATAATGCACCCTGTGAGAACATATATGATGTCTTCTCTCCAGCAGCTGAGAGACGTGTGGCGCTCAGAGCGCTCGCCGACAGCTCCCTCAGTGTTTGCGGTGTTTTGTGATGTCGATCAGGAGACGTGCTGCTGTCACTGCATGTATGCGGTTTGACCTGTCAGGTTACATCACTGCCAAAAGTAAACAAATTAAACTCTCAGAGAGGCACACCCCGCCCCGGAGCTGACAGCTGATTGGTTGATGGCGGGGAACAAAAGCAGGGAGCGCTCTCACAGTTAGAGGAGGGTTTGTTGTGTTATTGTCAACGCCGAGCGGATCGGAGAGTTCATGAACTGATTCACGCCGGAGCAGGAGTTTGGAGGTGGAGGATTTCATCAGACGTTGAAGTGATCTGTGGATTCATTTCAGCGCCGGAAACATGAACTCCTGACAAGCTGCAGACATTCAGAGCACGAGGAGGATTCACCCTGACGCTTCAACACAAACCCAACACAACAGACTCTGAGAGGAGCAGTGAGGAGAGGGAAACTCTCTGTCACCTCCTGCTTTCTCTAACTAAACTTTATTAATAAACCTCCTTCAGAAGACGAGCACGCAACGCAAAGAGTTTCACAGTCTGAAGCTGAGTTTCAAACACAGGAGTAAAAAAAAATCACCCTGAACCAAACGGTTCCTCTGGTCCGTTGTTTGCTGGTAGACTATGGAGAAGAGCACCAGACCAGTAGAGAGCAATAAGACAACTAGGGAAGGAGGCAGGCAAGCCGTGTGTAGCGCCACAGTTAGCCTGTTAGCCTGTTAGCCTGAGCTGGTTTTGATGATTCTGTTTTTTTTCACTGTAGATGGATTCGTTGACATTTGAAAGGAAGCCAAGACTAGCCATGGCCTTGGAGCCATCGTGGCCTAAGAGTTGTAACCTAGGAGTCGTGGCCTGGGAGTCATGGCCTAAGAGTCATGGCCTAAGAGTCGTGGCCTGGGAGTCATGGCCTAAGAGTCGTGGCCTAAGAGTCGTGGCCTAAGAGTTGTGACCTAAGAGTCATAGCTTAAGAGTTTTAACCTAGGAGTCGTGGCCTGGGAGCCATTGTGGCCTTAGAGTGCTGGCCCAAAAGCCATCTTGGCCAAAGACTTGCGGCCTAAGAGCCATCGTGGGCTTAGAGTCTTGGCCTGAGAGCCATTGTGGCCTGAGAGTCGTGACCTAAAAGTCATAGCTTAAGGGTTGTAACCTAAGAGTCGTGGCCTGAGAGCCATTGTGGCCCAAGACTTGTGGCCTGAGAGCCATCGTGGCCTAATTGTCGTGACCTAAGAGTTGCAACCTAAGAGTTGTAGCCTAGGAGTTGTAACCAAAAAGTTGTGGCCGGAAAGCCATTGACGCCTAAGAGTTGTGGCTTGTGAGCCATCATGGCCTAAAAGTGTTGCCATGAGAGCCTTTGTGGCCCTAGAATCGTGACCTAAGAGTCGTAGCCTAAGAGTCGTGACCTAAGAGTTGTGGCCTATGACTCATGGCCTGGCAGCCAGTGTGGTCTTAAAGTCATGGCCGAAGAGTGGTGGCCTAAAAGTCGTAGCCTAAGGGTCGTTGTGCCCATGAGTCTTGGCCTAAGAGTCATTGTGGCCTTAGAGTGGTGGCCTGAAGGCCATTGTTGCCTAAGAGTCTTGACCCAAGAGTCGTGACCTAAGAGTCGTGGCCTAAGAGTAACGGCCTAAGAGTCGTAGCCTAAGAGTCTAGGCCTAAGTGTTGTAGCCTAAGAGTCGTGGCCTAAGAGTCGTGACCTAAGAGTCGTAGCCTAAGTGTTGTGGCCTAAGAGTCGTAGCCTAAGAGTCGTGGCCTAAGAGTCGTAACCTTAGAGTCGTGGCCTAAGAGTTGTGGCCATGAGTCTTGGCCTAAGAGTCATTGTGGCCTTAGAGTGGTGGCCTGAAGGCCATTGTTGCCTAAGAGTCTTGACCCAAGAGTCGTGACCTAAGAGTCGTGACCTAAGAGTCGTAGCCTAAGAGTCGTGACCTAAGAGTTGTGGCCTATGACTCATGGCCGGGAGCCAGTGTGGTCTTAAAGTCATGGCCGAAGAGTGGTGGCTTAAAAGTCGTAGCCTAAGGGTCGTTGTGCCCATGAGTCTTGGCCTAAGAGTCATCGTGGCCTTAGAGTGGTGGCCTGAAGGCCATTGTTGCCTAAGAGTCTTGACCCAAGAGTCGTGACCTAAGAGTCGTGGCCTAAGAGTAACGGCCTAAGAGTCGTAGCCTAAGAGTCTAGGCCTAAGTGTTGTAGCCTAAGAGACGTGGCCTAAGAGTTGTGACCTAAGAGTCGAAGCCTAAGTGTTGTGGCCTAAGAGTCGTAGCCTAAGAGTCATGGCCTAAGAGTCGTGGCCTAAGAGTTGTGGCCATGAGTCTTGGCCTAAGAGTCATTGTGGCCTTAGAGTGGTGGCCTTAAGGCCATTGTTGCCTAAGAGTCTTGACCCAAGAGTCGTGACCTAAGAGTCTTGACCCAAGAGTCGTGACCTAAGAGTCATGGCCTAAGACTCATCGAGGCCAATAGTCTAGGCCTAAGTGTTGTGGCCTTAGAGCCATCTTGGCCTATGAGTCTTTGCCTGAGAGCCATTGTTGCCTTGGATCCCACAAAAGCTTAGAACTATGGAAACAGCTTAATGCTCCCTGGTCTAGAGCAGAGCTGGTGCTGTGTTTGAGCTTTAAAAGGAGTCTGTGGATTGGGGACTTTCAGTGGGATGCATCCTTCTCTAACAGCTTTAAATCATTTTTAAATCCTGATCTGGTGAGCAGATTTTGACACGTATGTATACTTTTAACAAACTTCCCCAGGACTTCTTCTGTGTTTGAACAGCTGCTGTAACCTGGATCTCCACTGACATGTTCAGCTGAAGGTCTCCAGTCTACAGGGTCACTCTTTAGACTGGAACACTGGGAGCTGACAGAGACACATTCACACCATCAGGCTCAGAGAAGACCGTTGGTCAGGAAATGTACAGTGAAATTGTGTGTGTATAAGGAGAATAAAACAGGCCCCAGAATACTTCCCTGAGGAATCCCGTGGATGTGCTTCAGTCACACACATGAGCTCATGCAGACGTTTTACCGTGGGGGTGGCAGGAGAAAAGCTGTGTAAGTTGAAGCTGTGCATACACGTGCTCCTGTATTCACACGCTCTCTAGAAGCTCTCAGGAGTGGCGAGCATGAGCAGAACGAGCTTTTGTTACAAAAGAAGAAAATGTCAAAAATGTGCCTGGAGGAGTCTCAGACGAAGCCATTTGTTTCCATCCGTCTGGAACGGTTAGACAAATAAACCGGTGCAGCTTTCTGGAGCTGTGCAAACTCACTGAAACAACATCCCCAACACTGGATGGATCCAGGAGTTTAAAGCACACAGAGTCCGTTAAGTCCAGGCGGCTCTTATCAGAGTCTGGACCTGGGTGGAGGCAGCGCTGGGGGATCCTGTCAAGTCGGTCTCAGCAGACGTTGGCGCTTAGCGTGGAAAGCGATGGATTTCTCAGCAGGGCACGGCTCCAGCAGCACAGGACCATTTCCACTCCTCCCTCTGCGCCTCACGACCCCCCACTGCTGACTGTTATCTCCCTGCTCCAGGCCGCTCTGCTGACACTGAACACACCAGGGCTGTAAAGGCTGGACATGCAATAAGACACACACACACTCACACACACACAGATAACATGCTCCCAGACCTGAGCTACACACACTGATGCATCAGTGTGTGAAGTGTGTGAGATATTTATAGTGTTTGCACTCTAACAACCCCGTCCTAAAATTCACCTGGTGAGTTTACCAGTTATTCTAACGGCGATGTGACGCGTTGGGCTGAAGTTGTGAGAAGATAAGATTCAGATTTTGATCAGTTTTGCAGTCAAAACAGTCAAATCTTGACAAAAAGTTGATGAAACTTAATTAAAACAGGAAAAGAAAGAACGTCTCACACATTGGAGGATGACTGAGTTTGTGAGTTTTTCATGAACAGCCTGGATAGAGCAGTCAGTCCATCAGCTCAGTCTTGTTTGTGCCATTAGAAACTGAATTTGAATTATTGAGTTCTATCTGAAAAGCTTGATCTGAAAATGAATTGTATGTTGTGAAACAAAATGTTTTGCTTTAAATTTATGTCACCAACTTGAGATTTCAACTTTCTGTTTTCATTTAATCCAAAATTTGAAAAAGTCAATTCGACAATTTATGCTCGGTTTAAGATTGAGCTATTTTAATGACGTCTGAAGACCAGGGACTGGATATTCAGGTTTGCCGCAAACTTAAGATTCGGCTGATCTGAAATTGAATTTTGTATTTTCAAATGTAAGGAATACACGGAGCTCAATGTTTAAGTACAGTAAGTAAAGGAAATTTTAAACCAAATAAATTTAGTTTTAAAACATTAAACTGTGTTTGGATTTTTGGATCAATTATTCTTAACGATTCTTTAATTTCTCAGCATTACCTTGAAAAAAAAACCCATTAAAAATATACAAAAAAATTAATACATTTGATCAGATAAAAAAAAAAGAAATTCAAACAATTTGAAATAAAAAAAACAAATTTCAAAAAAAGAAAATAAGTTTTATACAAGTTTAATAAAAATAAGACATTAAATCTATTGGCAAGATTTTAAAAAAAGCAGATTTTAAAAAAAGCAAAAAAAGCATTTGTCAATTAATTTTTTAAATTTCATAAATTTATTTTCTAATTTCAATTAATCTGAAAAAATAAATAAAAATTTAAAATTTCAAGAAATATTTTTCTAATTTCAAATAATTAAAAAAATGAAATTTAAAAAAATTGCAAAAAAAGGACAATCAAACAACTTTCAAATTTCTCAACTCTTATAATTTTTCAGCACTACTACTACTGAATGTTGCTGAAGATTGAAGTAACCTGTTGCAGAAATTAATTGTGATTTCTTGGTTTGTTGATTAATCCCTTGACCCCCCCCCCCCCCCCCCCCAAAAAAAAAAAATAAAAAAATTAAAATAAAAATAAAATAAAAATTAATAAATAAATAAACAAATTAAAAAAAAGAAAGAGAAAAAAAAGAAAAATACACGAATAAATAAATAAATAAAGATCCTACACTTAATTGCAGCACCTGCAGCTTAATGACTTTTAGCCCTGTTGTTGTGTTGGACAAAAGCGTCTGCTAAATGAAACTGTAAACTGTAAATTTTTATTATTTTTTAAACTGGATGAAATCACAATTTTTTTTTTTTTTCTAATGTCTTACCACATATCAAGCACATATATTAAGCCAGCAAGTTGTCAGAGCGGTGGCAGGCTTTATTGACAGATGGGATAAAGATTTAGTTCAACTAAATGTTAACACAGGATTTTATTTAGAGTCAGTGTCTTTAATCATCAATACCCTCTGTAAGAAAAATAACAATTCTTTATTTTAATCACATTTTTTTAAGCTACTAGGGTCAAAGGGCCACATGAGGCCCTAGAGCCGCAGGTTGAAGACTCTTGGTCATGTCGATAACATCAGGCTCCAGAAAAGCAGCCAAACAACAACAACAACACTGTAAAACCAAGAAAGGGTTATTAGGAGGTAAATTTAGTCTCTTTCTAATTTGGTTCTGCTCTAATTGTATCTGACCCATATATTGTACTGTATGAGTCACACACACACACACACACACACACACACACACACACACACACACACACACACACACACACACACACACACACAGGATCATCGTCTCATTACATCACATCTCTCCTCAAATCAAGTCCAACCCAAACACACTCGTCTCCTGCTGCACTTTCTGGCATCTGAGTGTTTTTGTTGTGTGTGTGTGTGTGTGTGTGTGTCATGACTCAGTCGCGGCCCTGCGCTCCCTCCCTGCAGGTTGTGACACATCCAGCCCGTGGCGGGAACATCGGTGGGGATGTATCAGTATATCGAGGCCAGCGTTAGCCTGGAGGACTGCGAGGCAGGTTGTCAGCACGAAGGTCACCAGTTCACAGTTCGACCGGCTGGAGAATCTGGGTGACGTGCCCTTTAGCAAGTCACTTAACCCCTGCTCGCCCAGGGGGAAGCTTCCTGTTGTCCGACATGAGGAGTCTGCAGCAGCACGGAGGCAGAGAAACAGGCTGAATGTTCCTCCGTCTTTCCTCCGTCTCTCCAGGAATAAATGTTAAAATCATAATATTACCCCTCGCAGCTTGTGGCTTTCCACCCACATTGCTGGAATCAGAGACTGAGGCTTTGAAATGCTTAACGGCCGCAGCAACAGATGTCAGGGATAATGATGCGCTGCGACATTTTCTAACTGTTCTTTTATGGACTAATCTTTGATGCAGGCAGCGCTGAGGCTGTGACCTGATTCACCCTTTCCAAAGCTTAGCGGGCACATGTGTACAGTAATGGTCTCTCTGTTTGTTTCTCCAACACTTTCCAGCTCACACTCCTTTGTGTTTCTGCTGTTTTTGCCCTGAAGAGCCCCTGAGAGGAGGTTTTTTTGCAGATATCAAACAGAGTGAAACCAGCGCTGATGCCTCATCATGACCGGTGAAATCAAACAAGACTGTAAGGAGCGAGGATGATCATTTGGGTTCAGTGTTTTTTAATCTGCTCAGTGGAAGTGAAGGGTGGATTTAGCTACTGCAGGCGGCAGAGACCGTCTTACACTTAGCAAAAACACTGCCTTGTGCTCTTGGGGCGTCAGGTTTTGTCTTTCAAACTTGGGCTCAACACAAATCTCTGTTTACCGAATGCAACCTGAAAGTTTGGTGCAACAGGTGAAATGTCTTTCCATTAGCGTGCTACCTCCTAGCTACGCTTCTTGTTTGCTGTATGTCTTTGTTTATTAGTTGTACTTGTGCTTTTATGTAAGATTATCTCATTGGGAGCTGGGTATGTTGAAATGCTGAGCTCTAACCTCGGAACCCCTTATGACATCACCAGCTGTGTGGTTACCATGGTGATAGGGGGCACTCACCGGTTCCATTTATGACCTCTGTTCGGAACCCTAAGCTGAACCCCTGATTACATCATCACTTGTGTGGTTTCCATGGTGGTGGATCATCTCTATTCATTTTAATGGGCCAAAAATTTTGGTAGATGCTGAATATTTTAAAAAGTGCAAAGGTTAGAGAAGTGAAACATACACACACTATTCTCCTAAACATGCTGAACATTTTTGAATTGGAATGATGAAAACTGGTGAAAATTTGTAGGAAAAGAAACAAAGCCTAAAGAGTGTGGAACAAGGGTCTGCAACCTGCAGCCGCCTCATGCTGCTATTTAACTCATTTGCAGTAGCGCCCTTGTAGCTTTAAAAAAAAAAAAATCCTTGATGCGTGGTGAGACATTAGCAAAAACAACGAAACATGAAGAGCTGAGCAATATTATCAATAGGCCTATATGTTATCAAATTCAAGAATACTGTCAAAAATTTAACAATTATTTTGAGCATAATTTGGGGGGAAAATTTTGATATCTCAAATTTGTTTTTGTTTTTTTGTTTTTTTTTTGCATTTTTTTTAGATTTAAAAATATCTTAAAGTTTTAAAAATTCAAGAATTCCTTTTTAAAAAATTGGAAAAATATTTTAAGTACCATTTTTGTTTACATTTCTAAAGTGTTGCATTTTTTTTTGTTTATTTTGCATTTTTTTTATTCTAAAATGTTTTGGGGTTAAGAAAAAATCCATCAGAAATGTAAAAAAAAAAAAAAAAAAATAACTACCTTTTTTTGAATATTTTTGACATTTCAAAATTGTTCTCATTTTTTTGCATATTTTTTTTAATTCAAAACATGTTTAAATGCCAAATTAAAAAAATGACAAAATAAAAAAATGCATTTTTTTTTAAATATTATGACAATTTTTTGCTAATTTTTGAAACATTTTTTTTATTCTACAAATTTCTCAAAAAAAGTAAGACATCACATGTATAATTTCATTTCATTATGTACAGAATTTTACTAACTTTATTGTCTTAATTGTGAAGGTAAAGTAGATTTTGTGGCTCTGGATTGAGCTGAAGCAAAACTTCTCCCACGAAAGTTAAGGTTGCAGACCCCTGGTATGAAAATATTTGTTTGTCTTGTACAGTGCTGCAGATACAAATGTTAGTTTTCTTTTTTCTAGAACAAGCAGCACAATCATTTCTTACTCTAAAAGTAAGAAAGCACCAAAGCAGTGTTAAGCTGTTGATCCAGAAGGACATTTTGTTTAGTCTAAGCTGCAGGATTTTTAATCATGTTTCTATAAAAGCTTTAGAAATGCGTTAAACGAAGCTCCCTAACTCCAGTTGTCCTGTCATGCTCCATATTCCCTGAGCCTGAGTCTTAGAAACCGTAAAAGAAGGAGCTTGTCACAGGCCCCTTGTGAAATCTAACATCTAAACGTTTCAAGGCGTTCCCCAGGGCTCTAATCTGGGTCCTCTGCAGATTCCTAATTATCAGCTTTAATCTTTTCATTGTCCAGAGCCTCTCTGTCGCTCTCGCCGGCTCAGCCAGGCAGCAGACACACTCCAGGCCCTCCCGCTTCCCGTGTGAGCGCGGAGATTCTGTCTGACATCAGACATGGGAAGCCAGCTCCCGCAGCATGAAGGGTAAAAAGGTCGAGACTGGACCACCCCTGGGTAGATAAAGCAGCCTTTTCATGTGTGATCAGCCCGCCGCCTGAAGACAAATCCCTCGCCGCTGTGTCTTTGAACTCCAACACAACCGCAGCCAGTCCCCGTCAGCTCCCCCAACGGCACACACCTCTGTTTTATTTATCCGCATGACGTTACCAACACCTCTCATCTGCTGCGTTTGGAGCTGAATGAGAAGGAAAGCTCAGCGTATCAGGAACACCTCCTCCTGACGAGGTGATCCAGGTAGACTCCATTACGCTTCACTCATCCCTCTGCTGCGGTCTGTGCCAGTCAAAAGGGACGTGAGGAAGACGATGAGTGGGTTTGAGAAGAAGCTGGCTCTGCGTTTCAGGAAGAAGCTGCCAAGACTTTGTACATTCAGTTCCTGCGGCTTATTGTCGATGCTCCATGTAGAAAGCGGGCCTCCAGTTCTTCATCAAGCCTCTTTTTACAAAACAATTATGACACTCCTAACACCCTCTTTCTTCTCAGCCCCCTCCTCCTCCTCCTCCTCCTCCTCCTCCTCTTCCTCCTCTCTTTTCCTTCAGTGCATAATTCATAAGCAAGTCATCGCCAAAGCAAAGCCAATTGCATCCTCTCCAAACGAGCGTGCAGAGCAGCGCCCACAGCAGCACAAAAGGAATGTCAGTCCCATGACGGACTCGTTCTGCGTCTTTGTCTGCGAAGAATGGATGTAAATGGAGGGCGTTCTTCTTCGCCGCCGCTCTCCCAGGTAGCGAGAATGCGAACAATGCTGGAGAGCTGGTGTGGCGTCTGTACTCGTGGCTTCCAGATGCTTCAGCGCTGTAATGCTGCCACTTGGCTCCCACTGTCGTGTGTGTGTGTGAGCGCCCTGCACTGTGTGTACACAGTCTGGATGTATATATAGAGCGCTATTTTTACATCTGAACCACAAATAGTAGAAACGGGGCCTAAAACAGCCCTCGCCTCTGTTGCCATTCCTGCTCCACTGCCGCCTTCTCATTCATTCATGAGTTTGCATGAATATGCAGAAACGCTGCGGCCTCCGACTCTTCAGGAAAGAGGATCAACCCTCCTCTGGTGTTAAAACGCGCTGCAGACCTCCCTTATTTCACGCTTAGTTGAATGAATTAGACACACACTTTTACTCTCCTCACCTTTCTCGCATCAGAGGATGAAATTAGGTCAGCTCGGGCGGCGGGAGATAATGTCATTACGTCGTAGTCAGGAGGAAGCTGCGTTTGCAAACACAAGGTGGAAAAATGTGCAAGTCAAATTTCAGATTTAGGAACATTTGACATGAAATAAGTAGAAATTATTCAACCAAAATTTTTTACAGCAGAGTAATAAGCTGCCAGTACAGGACGTTCAGACTGAGCATGTGCGGAATTTCAAACCTCTACATGATCTATATGTTGAAGAAATCCTTGAATCTGTCTGAAAACTGATCGAAACACTCGCTGGTGGGCCTCAAACACCAAGGGCTGCCTCCAGAAGGCTGGCCAATCAGAGAGCCTACCTTCTTTGTAGGCGGCCTGTGAGCTGGATGCTGATAGCTGCATCAGCTAGCATGACGCCATGGCAGCGTGACACAGTAAACAAAGAGCAAAGATGGAAGTCATCCAGCAGTACTTCACTTCTTTTGACTCAATTCTTTTGATTCGATTCTTTTAAATCAATTCTTTTGATTCACTTCTTTCGATTCAATTATGTTGATTGGATTCCTTCGATTCAATTCTTTCGATTCATTTCTTTTGATTCGATTCTTTCGATTCAATTATGTTGATTCAATTCTTTTGATTCAATTCTTTTGATCCGATTATTTCGATTTGCTTCTTTCAATTTGATTCTTTTGATTCTTTTGATTAAATTCTTTCAATTCGATTCTTTCAACTTTTGATTCAGTTTATTCTTTCAACTAATCAACAAACGGCAGTGCTTCTAGCTTTTTTATGAGTTAGGAGCAATGTTGATTCTCTAGATTCAATTCTTTGGAGTAGATTATTTTGATTTGATTCTTTTAGTTTGATTCTTTCGATTCTTTCAACCAATCAACAGGCTGCAGTGTTCCTAGCTTTTTTTTAAGTTACAAGCAACTATCGAATAGCTCCTATTTTTGAAATGCTGATCCCTACTGCGAGGGCACCAGGGAGACAGAATAACTACTAAAAGTTAACAAAACTTTCTCAGTGTATGGATTTATAGAACAGAATAGACTAGAACTGAATATCCTGTCTGCTCACAGCAGGTGAAGCTCTTCCAATGTGGTGTTAGTGTCCAGTGTTAGGTCTGTTAGCCATGTCTGTGAATAGCATGAAGCTACTCTGCCTTCTGGTATTCCCTCTGTTGCTGGGTTTGCACAGCTAGCTCGTCCATCTTATTGGAGAAAGATCTTACGTTCCCAATGTCGATGTCGTCACTTCTTAGCTCGCACCTGAGAACCAGCACGTTGTCCTCACCTCTTTCTCCTCACCTTGTGGGGAAACATCTGGCCTAGCACCAGTTAGCATTGACATGCTACAGGCTGCTAACAGCTGACTTCACATGTAAACAATGCAGCCATGGTTACATGTAGGACCTCCAGACAAACACAGGAGAAAAATAGTAAAAATATCACTGAAGACACAACCAGTTTGGTGTCAACAACCAAAAAATGAGCCATACAAAGAATAATAGTTTATTAGAATCTGTGGTTTGTTGACTGGTTGGAGGAAAATCTTGAAGCATCCAATGCCCCAATTTGGTGATTTGATTTACTTAGATTTTGTCTCTTTTAGTCTTTTTCTTTTTGGTTTTATCTTTGACCGCAGAGTGTTTCCGTCCACATGCTGCGAGCTGTCTTCCTGCTCCGCCGCCGTGGACGTAGCTCATGTTAACACGGACTCAGACCAGGTTTCTGCTCAGGGAGCGGCACAGAACATGAAACAGAGAATATGTCGACTCCCCATCCTCTGCTCTTCTCTCTGCTCCTCTCTCTGCTCCTCTCTGTCTCTGTTCCTCTCTCTGCTCCTCTCTCTGCTCCTCTCTGTCTCTGCTCCTCTCTCTGCTCCTCTCTGTCTCTGCTCCTCTCTGTCTCTGCTCCTCTCTCTGCTCCTCTCTGTCTCTGCTCCTCTCTCTGCTCCCCTCTGTCTCTGCTCCTCTCTGTCTCTGCTCCTCTCTCTGCTCCTCTCTGTCTCTGCTCCTCTCTGTTTCTCTGCTTCGATTGGGGAACCACATTCGGCGTGTCAGCCGGGCCCCGGCTCGGGCAGCCGGGTGCCGCAGGCGACCAGCAGATCAGTGATGTGGCGGTGATGCCTCTAATGAAGCTGACACAGCACAGCCTCCCTCCTCTCGGGCCCCTGAGGGCCTCCTGCTCTGCATGTAGCTCCACAAACACTCCCACCCACCCACCCCTTCATGTTTCAGCCCAACATGCTTCTGATTTGACGGCGCCTCCGATGCATGGCTGCATCATTTATTCTCCCGTTGTATGCCAGGGTCACGGCGAATCCTGTTTGTAGGAGCTAAAGTGGGTCAGCGTACAAACAAAGCTGCTCGGCGCTCCTCTCTCAGACCTCCTCTCTCAGACCTCCTCTCTCAGACCTCCTCTCTCAGACCTCCTCTCTCAGACCTCCTCTCTCAGACCTCCTCTCTCAGACTCATGAATGCCTCTGTGTTGTGTTTCAGGAGCTGCCCAGCTGAGGTGAAGGGGAGGGCAGAGGATCCCGCTTACGCTGTGTGTGGATGACCTTCCCCCCGGAAACAAGACCATGATCTGAAGAGGGCGCTGACGCCAAACCCTGCTCTTCCTCCTCCTCCTCCTCCTCCTTTCCTCATCTTTTTTTTTTCTTTTTGGAAATCATCCTGGTGACAGCCGTCTGAGCCGGGGTGCACAGAGAGGACAGACGCTATTTTTTTTTAAGGAGTGAGAAACGCTACGACAGCCATCCGTGACCCCTGACCTCCCCCCCGTTCTCCCCAGGAACCTCCCACCGCCACACCGGAAACATGGGGAGGAAAAAGATCCAGATTCAGAGGATCACCGACGAACGCAACAGACAGGTGAGCATCCACTCAACCAGAACGATCTGAACGTCCAATGACGGATTAATGACAGTAAATACAGAAATTAACTCAATGAATGCAGACGATTTTGAACAGAGGGAAAGCATAAAGCCACACAGTGACCACAACTGCAGTTCCATAACTGTCCACTGGAGGCTCTTAAATCATCTTTAGTTTGTTTTGGTTTTGAGATGTTTGGTCTCTGAAGTGAGGGTTTCACGCTTTGATTTGTTGAATTAACCGTTCCTAACACTGATTAACAAGTTTCACACTTTGCTTTTAGGTTCGTTCTGTTTGTCGTTCTCTGATTTTTTCGTGGTTTAACGAGCACAGGAGTCAGGGTTGTTGCTGAGAGGATGACGAAGCTTTGGACAGAGAAGGGGAGTGGTTAGAGTAGAGGAGAGACTGTCTGTTTTCACAGATCTCTGCTGATGAAGACAGGGTTTTAGTTTTTAGTCTTTAGGTAGCTTTGTCTGCAAAACTAATTAAGAAAAACATGAAATCATCAACGTGGTTTGTAATAAACACCCTCGCTAGTGGGCAGCAGGATTAGTAGTCCACAGTTAATAATGTTTTTGTTGATCTGGACCAAATTCAGGAGGCACAAAATCTACTTTATCTTCACAATAAAGACAAAAGAGTAAATACAATTCCATAAAAAAGATCAAATCTAGTGATTGATTATTTTATCAAAAAGATTTTTGAATTTATAAAATTGTTGCTGTGAGTTAATTGTTGTAAATAAATTTGCAATTTATTTTTTTTAATGTAAAAAATCCTCAAAAATTTTGAAACTGAAATCTTAAAATTTTGCAAAAATCTCAAATAAAAAATTCAAAAATTTCAAAAATTTCAAAAAATGGCAAGAAATTTAAAATTTCAAAAATTGCAGAAAAGTATTTTTTTCAATTTTGAAAAATGGGGGAAAAATTGCATTTTTTCTTTTTATAGTTACAAAATTTTCAAAAGAAGCTGAATTTTCAAAACAAGTGCAAAAATGTACAAAACCAAGATGTAAAAATTATGCTCAAATTCCAAACAATTTTGACCTTTCAAAAGTTCAAAAGGGGAAAAAATATGATTTACTTTGAAATACTTACAGTTTTTTTCTAGTAATACTGGAATTAAATGACATATGTATTAGATTGTTTTACTCATTCTTTGTTGTTTGCCTACACTTAGTCATCAAAACATAAAAGAAAGTGTTTTGAATTTTAAAATTTTTACATTTGGTGTCTTAGTTTTATATTTTGAATAAATTTGCGATATTTCAAACATTTTCAAATTTAAAGAAATTCTCAAAATTTCTATTAAAAAATAGAAATTGTAAAATTTGCAAAAAATCGAAATGAAATAAAAAAAAAAACAAAACAGGAAAAATTAAAATTTAGAAAAATTGCAAAAATATTTAAATTTTTGAAAATGTAAAACATATATTTTCAAACACTGGCAAAAAAGTTTTTTAAAAAATCCAAAAATCTCTAAATTTGGAAAATGATATTGAAATATTTTTTTTTTGTTTGCTAATGTTTTTCCAGACGTCAAGCATGTGTATTAAGCTGACACGTCAGTTAAATGAATCCATCCACACAGAAACTTTCAAAGTTTTTTGCTCATTTTAACAACCCAGGCCTTGTGTTTTTGCTTCTTTTATCTTGAAATTAGACATTTCCTGAACTTTTCTGCTGAATGTGGCTCATTTAAAGTCTAATTAAATGTTTTTGTAGCTAGAAATTGAAGAAAACCACCACAGAAGTTCCCACAGGGATCACTGAGAACTGCGTACGGACTGTTCTTTCAGCTGATCCACAGCAGAACAATGTACTGGCGTCATGTTTTATGGGGTCACATGACTCTGCAGAGTAATCATGGGTTTGTTCCTCCCTCCAGTGAAACAGAAAGTATGATCCTGGCCTTAAAAACACGGCCTCAGCCCCCTGGTTACATCAGCTGCATTGTCAGGGAGGATGAAAGGGTAAATGATCCATCCAAAATGAGTCAACTGGTAAATGGGCCTCGCTCCATTGAGCAGATTGAGTAATGGATTTGACGTGCCCACCTTCAAAAGCAGAGGAGCCAGGGAAAAAACAAGACAGGAGAGCAGCAGAGAAAGAGGGAGCTGAGAGGCAGCCGGCTGGGCCGCAGGCTTTGGAAAATCATCCTCAGTTTTCTCCTCATCAATCCCAGCAGGTCGCATTTCCATAACGGAGAACAAACGGCGCCTGGAGGGGGTCAGGTCCAGAGCGTGATGGCTTGTTATTCATCAGCGGAGACGTAGAGGAGGAGGGGGACGCCGTCCGCTCCGACCGGCTCTGCTTCACGTATCAGGTGTCGAGCAGTTTGTCAATAAGGTGGCGCTCCCTGTGGTCGTACACGGCCGTGGTGCGGGAATTAAAGATCCCTCATTGACCGCGCTGCGCTGATTAACAGGCGGAGAATTGTTTCTTAATCACTGCAGCAAAGCGAGCAGGAGATGACATTTGGATGCTCGTATTGAACCAAAAGTGCTCTCAGCGTTTACATTCATCCCTCTGTTTATCTGATGGTCTAATCCAGAGCAATTTACACACTCAAATAGGATTCGGCTCCTCTGACGGCAACATTCAGAACAAGTCTGCTGCCTTTGAAGTGGAACGAGTATTAAGCCGCTGCAGAAATAAGTGCTTTTTACACGCTTGCTTCAGCTAATGAACAGTGCAGCTCCTGAAAGGAAATCAAATGTTTCTTTTTTTCAGTTTTTTTGGAGTACATGCAGCCCGTCACCCTCCTACGTGTTGATTCAGAGATGCTGCCATAAGCTCAGCAAAATAAACAGCGTTCAGAGTGTGGGCCCCGGCTGGAAACATGACAGCATCTCAAACGCCGTGTTTCACCACGGAGACAAAAAGACGCAGGGGAAAGAGCAGCGAACATGACTGCCAGTGATGAATCGATCAGATGAGGAGGTTTTCTTTTTTAGATTTTTTTCAGGAGAAGAGATTTCTTTGACGCTGTGACCCTGCAGGCGGGAAAAGGTAACACGCCATTAATCCAGGATGAGCGTGAGGCAGCGAGTAAGAGCTGAGCAACAGCTACGACGACACACAGAGGGTTGAGTCGTTTTTAAGGTCGTTTAAGGATTCGAGGGTTTCTATGGAAGAGGATTAGGGCCACTGATTTTTTTTAAAAAAGGCCAAAAGTGTCTAAAATTCTTCATATACAAAAAGTCAAAGTGAAAATTATCAAATCCAAACTATCAAAATATTTTTTGCGTTTATATAATTAAACATGTGATGTCGTTGTCTTTTATTTTTAAAAATATTTGCAATTATTTCTAAAAATTAAAAAAAATGAAATTCCAAAATTCCGTAAGTTTGCACTATTAAGTAATTAAATTAACAATTTTGATTTCAAGAAATGTGCAAAAAATCCAAAAAAAAAAAAAAAAAAATCAAAAATTTGCAAAAAATAAAATAGGTAAATTCATAAATTTCCTTTATTGAAAGCTCATTGAAAAAAAATAAAATAAAATAAAAATTAATAAAAAATGCAAAAAAATCCCCGAATTTTGAAGTTTAAAAAGTTACATAAATTTGCAAAAAATAAAAGAGGTAAATTAAAAAATTTGTTACAATTTCCAAAAATTGTGAAAAAAAAAAATGTTTTAAAAAAATGCTAAATTTTTCTAGAAAATTGTGTTTTAATAATTGACAAAAATTTAATGAAGTTTAAAAAAGATTAGAAAGATGCAAAAGTTGCAAAATCTAAAAAATTGGATAATTTTCAAAACTTGATAAAATGTAAAAAAAAAAAAAAAAAAAGAAAGAAAATAAAAATTGCAAAAAGTTTTACAAATTTCCAGAATTTAAAATTAAACAAACATTATTTAACAGTTTCATAACCAGGAAATGACTAGTTAAGATAAAAAAAATGATTTCTCAAGAGCGTCCTTGCCAGAAAGGCAGCAGCAGAGTTTACAAAGTTCCCTACCGACAGGATCAGACTCACAAAGAAACAGAACACAAGGCATTAAAAACATTAACAGAGCATAAGCTAGCTCATAACAGGAGATCGTTCATAGTTTAGGGCGTGTTTGTTTATATTAAAAGGTCGTCTGAGGATGGAGAGTAAATATGAAGGAGCAGAGATATGAAAGACACAAAGAATTTTCTTTAATCAAAAATGCTCAGTCATGAATTGATTGTATATAACAATAATTTATTACACTGGACGGTGCCTATACGTGGGTATGGTTCGTCTGTCTAAATGAATCTTGTATTTATAGTCGTGGTATTTGAGAAGCAGCAGATTGAGTTGTAAAATCTAAAGAGCCTCGTTCAGCCCACACTTCAGGAATCTCTGGCATGGAGGACGTAATCAAGAGACTGTAGGAAGCATCTTATGTTTGCTCTATTTAAAGAGGAGGTCTGTTTCAGTCTTTATTCTGTCCCTCCAGTGCTCCTGTAGTATCTTGACATGATTAACAGCTCAGGAAAATCTATATTTTTCTCCCTGTAGTGTTTAAGGAAAACCTTTTTTTCATGCTTTGTCTGAAACAATTTGTTGGAGCCGCTGTCTCTTTAAAAAGGAACCCCCTTCACTCTGATTGGATAGTCCTCTAGAGGCCTGTCAGGGGGCGGGGCTAAGGGGAGACCTTAGTGTTGTGGCAATTTTTTCCTTTCTTCCTTTCCTTTCTTTATTTCTATTTTTCACTTTCTTTCTTTCTTTCTTTCTTTCTTTCTTTCTTTCTTTCTTTCTTTCTTTCTTTCTTTCTTTCTTTCTTTCTTTCTTTCTTTCTTTTTTGATCTTCCTTCTGTTTCTTCCTTTCTTTTTTCGTTATTTCTTCCTTTCCCTTCTTCTTCTTTTTCTTTCTTTCCTAATTTCTTTTTTCTTTCTTCCTTTTCTTAGTCTTATTATTTGTTTTTTCTTCTTTTTTTTCCTTCTTACTTTCTTTGTTTCTTTCTTCCTTTTTCTTAATTTTTTTATTTCCTCCTTTTTTCTTTGTTTCTTTCTTCCCTCTTTCTTACATTCTTTCCTTTCTTTCTATCTTTCTAATTTCTTTTCTTTCTTTCTTTCTTTTTCTTATTTCGTTCTCCCCTTTTTTTCTCATTTCTTTTTCTTCTTTCTTTCTTTCTATATTTTTTTTTCTTTCCTTTTTATTTCTTTCCCCTTTTCTTTCTTTCTTTCTTTCTTTCTTTCTTTCTTTCTTTCTTTCTTTCTTTCTTTCTCTCTTTCTTTCTTTCTTTCTTTCTTTCTTTCTTTCTTTCTCTCTTTCTTTCTTTCTTTCTTTCTGCCTTTTTTATTTCTTTCTCTCTTTTGCATTCTTTCTTTCTGTCTGTCTTTCTTTCCCTTGCTTTTTTTTTTACCTTTCCTTTCTGTCTTTTCTTTCTTTTTCATTCTTTCATTTCTTTATAAATCATCACGACATTGATGAACGTCCGGTTATAAAACGCTCTGACCTGACGATGTGAAGTGAGACTCTGAGCTGGAAAGCGAGAGTGGAGCTACAGGAAACAGCGTGAGGAGGTTGCGGTTGTCAGTGGTGGTTTCCTCATCCATCTGCCACACCGCCACAACCTCGCCAAGACACATGCAGCCACACACACACACACACACACACACACACAAACACACACACACACACACACACACGAATGCAGAAACCAAACCACTCGCCCCCTTTCTTTCTTCCTTTCTTCCTCTTCCTCCTCGCCTCACCATGGATGTCTCAGTCTTCTGTTGCCATTGGTTACCTGGCAGTCCTGCTCTTAATGTCAATTACCTCCAGCTTGTTTATCCTTTGTGGCAAACAGCGGGACCCAGAGTCACTTACCCCACCGCCCACTTTCTCCAGCAGGAGCTGAAGACGGAGGGTTTTAAGCTCATTTCTCTGGACGTTAGAGTGCTTGTGTTTCTCCCGTGCAGGATGACCTGATAATTTGTTAGCAGAGCGGTTGATGTTGTTGTTGTTGTTGTTGTTTGCTGAGGCTTGTCTCTTCATCACCAACCACTCGTCATCCTGCGCGGCCCTAATTTCCTCCCTTTCCCAGCGTCGCAGCATAATTCATCTGCTCAATCTGCGTGTGTGAGGAGGAGAGGAGGAGAGGAGGAGAGGAGGGGGGTGTATGCAGATAGGCAGTGAGATAAAGACAGGAGGAAGGGGGGAGGAGGGGGGAGGTAAGATGATGGCAGCAGTGTGTGATGAGGTGGGAAATGGGGGCGGAGGGGAGGCAGGAGGGGAGTCGGTTGCCCATGGATACGACCCCGATATAATTTGATTTGTGGCAGCAGGAAGCAATGAGTGAGTGAGCGCGGGAGGAGGGGGGATGTGAAGGAAGCGACAGAGGAGAGAAATGAGGCCGAGAAGAGGAGAAACGGAGGAGAAGGAGAGGAAGAAGGAGGGATGAGGGTGAGGCGAAGAGATGCGAGATGATGGAGAGATTGAAGGTCTCGCTCGGCTGCTTTTCGAGCTCTCATCCTCGATGTCTCTATCTTATCTGCGCCTCTCTATCTTCCCCTCTCTTCGCTCTTTCCTTATTCAATTCTTTTCAATTACGCCGGCTTTAAACCTGCTGCTGGCGGAGCCGCCTGCAGCCACAGGAAGAGCCCGTGTCAGAGCAGGTTAACCACGAGAGCAGCGCCGCTCGTCCTTTCAGTGTTCATCAGTCAGAGCTCTGAGCGCTGTTAATACAGACGATTAGAAAGACCACGAACCTGAACACGTTAAAGAGACAGTTTATCTGAACTCTGAAACTTTAAAGAGGAGTAATGTCGATTTTTTTAGCTCTTTATTTTTTCCCTCTGGTGCCACCAGAGCAACTTTACATGATTTACAGCTCAAAAAGTTCCTGTTTTTCTCTGACTGGTGTTTTAGAAACACCATATTTCAGCCTCAGTTTTCGCTGCTGTCACTTTAAAGCGAGGGTCTGCTGGAGTTTTCGTTACTTGTTTGTAAACGCAACAGTCAAACTGGCGCCTCAGACACTAAAGAGCATTAGACATCGCAATAAGACTCCATATCCCATGAACACTGTCACCCTTTGTCATCCTCACTCACACAAACACACACACACACAGCTTTTCCCTCACAGTGGTGTGTCCCACCCTCCTCCTACAATTTCTGGAATCAGTTGTGTCTTTCAGGGAGTAAGACTCTATTTCCCATGAGCACTTTCAACAACTGCCCTAAAGTTGCACTCCTTCCAAGGTGTGAATTTGTTTTGGCAGCTACAACTTACCTTTGTTTAAAACAACTTTTCCCAGGATGCAAAGCAACTTAGAAATAAGCCCCTAGCCCTTGTTTTAACGATCAGCTTTTGTTTTAGCCTTTAGCTCACATTTTAGCCTTTAGTATGTGTTGCAGTTTTTAGCTAATGTTTCAGCCTTTAGTTTGGGTTTTAGCTATGAGCTCATGTTTTAGCCTTTAGCGTGTGTTTCAGTCTTTAGCTAATGTTCCAGCCTTTAGCTTATGTTACAGTCTTTAGCTAATGGTTTAGCCTTTAACGTGTGTTTTAGCCTTAAGCTTTTGTTTTAGCTTAAAGCCAGTGTTTTAGCCTTGAGCTCATGTTTTAGCTATCATCCCGTCTTTTAGCCATTAGCTCATGTTTGAGCTATCATGTGTTTTAGTCATTAGCTTGTGTTTTAGCATTTAGCCTGTGTTTTAGTCTTTAGCTAATGCTCTAGTCATGAGCTTGTGTTTCAGCCATTAGCTTGGGTTTTAGCAATTAGTCTGTGTTTCAGTCTTAAGCTAATATTTCAGCCTTTAGCTTGGGTTTTAGCATTTAGCCCATGTTTTAGCCTTCAGCTCACATTTCAGCCTTTGGCTAATTTTTCAGCCTACAGCTTGTGTATTAGCATTAAGCCCGTGTTTTGGTCTTTGGCTCATGCCTCAGCCTTTAGCTTGTGTTTTAGCTATAAGCTCATCTTTTAGCCTTAGGCAAGCATTTAAACTTTCAGCCAGTGTTTTAGCCTTAAGCTAGTGTTTTAGCTTAGAGCCTGTGTTTTGATAAGTAACTCATGTTTTAGCCATCATCTCGTGTTTTGGTCAGTAGCTTGTGTTTTAGCATTTAGCCTGTGTTTTAGTCTTTAGCTAATGCTCTAGTCATGAACTTGTGTTTCAGCCATTAGCTTGGGTTTTAGCCTTTAGCCTGTGTTTCAGTCTTTGGCTAATCTTTCAGCCTTTAGCCTGTGTTTTTAGGCATTAGCTTATGTTTTAGCCTCTAGCTCATGTTTTATCCATTATCTTGTGTTTCAGCCTTACTCCGGTGTTTTAGCTTTCAGCTTGTGTTTTAGCATTTAGCCTGTGTTTTAGTCTTTAGCCAACGCTCTAGTCATGAGCTTGTGTTTTAGCCATTGGGTTTTAGCCTCTAGCTTGTGTTCTAGCTTTTATCCCATGTTTAGTCATTAGCTTATGTTTTGGCCATGAACTTTTGTTTTAGCCTCTAGCCTGTGTTTTAGCCTTTAGCTTGTGTTGTGGCCTTTAAGGAACAGAAAGCCAATAGCTAACTTTAGCTTTTGTTTAAGCCTGTAGCTTATGTTTTAACCCTTAGCTTGAGTTTTAGCCTTTAGCCTGTCTTTTGGACTTTATCTGGTATTGTAGCCTTTGAGAAACAGGAAACTTTTGGCTGACTTTAGCTTTTGTTTGAGCTGTGTTTTAGCCTGCGTTGTAGCCTTTTTCTCTTGTTGTAGCCTGTAGCTGGTGTTGTGGCCTGTCAGGATCAGAAAGCTAACGAGTGCTGGCTTCTGTGACCTTTTACTCTGAACACAACGACTTTAATTTCCTAATTTCCTGACTCCAGTTTGGTCCCAGAGAAGTGTAGATAATCTGTTGAAGGTAACATCTTTAAACTCAAAGATCTTTCTCTCAGTTTGCTCTGATTTTGTCCTGAGAACTTCACTTTCACTTGCTCCTGAGCATCATGTTTCAACCATAACAGGAGTTTTCTGAGGCTGATTGTAAACCTCCTCACGGCTCCTGAACGCGTCGTTAAAAATGAACTGATGATGATAACAAAGAGCGTAGAGTAAAAGCAGACTGATCCACTAAACTGGATCTGAAACCATGGAGCGCGCTGCCCTGCAGGTCGCTGCCTCTGTCATGTCACAGTGGTTGGTGTCGCCGTTAATGACTGATGGAAAATGTGTCGGTGTCACTCGTGGGTGTGCCTGAAGAGATGCTCCAAACCTTTCCACCTCTTTTTTTTTCACACCTTCAATTAACTCCAGAGAACCATCTGTGCACACGCTCATTATTGACTCTCCTCTCCTCCTCTGTACCTGGAGCTCCTCTCGCTCTGTTGTCCTAATCTTATCTGGATAAGTGTGTGTGAGTGTGTGTGTTTGTGTTTGCGCAGGCCCGTGTGTTTAATCCAAACAAAGCCAAATCTCGGCGGATGGTAAATGCCAGTTGGTTCTGGCGGGGAAGCGCTTCTGAAGCCAACCAACAGACAACAAGGGACCCTGTGCTTCAGCAACACTCTCAGCTCTGTTCTGCTTGTTCACGACTGAGGGGGCTTGTACAAGAGCGAGTGTGTGTGTGTGTGAGTGTGTGTGTGTGTGTGTGTGATGGAGAGGGAAAGAGTAAAATAATGTGTGACAGAAGGAGAGTGTGGAAAAGAGAGTGGGAGAGAGGGAGCAACATAGAAAGAGAGCATGGAAAAGAGCATAACAGAGTGTGAAAACGACAAGCAGAGGAGTGTGTGTTTCTGTGTGTGTGTGTGTGTGTGTGTGTGTGAACAAACTGTAGTGAGTACTTGAAGGAGAGCATGTTCAGACACTCTGTCTAGAAGTCTGTTTCTTCAAACACACAGTCAGTCCTGTTTCTGTCCCTAATAACTGAGCACGTATCGTCTGCGGCTCCGCTCTCTGCTGGAGTTTACCGCTCTGCTTCAACAGGAACTACACACGCTTCACACGCTGAACACGCTGAACACGTGTTAGCCGTGCTAAGGATGCAAATATTACCCTATGGCCCCTGGTTTTTCTATAAAGGAAGCTGATTTTGTCATTTTGCAGCCTGCATGTTCTTCTTTTCTCAGTTTGATTATGTCTTATTTCCTGTATATACCAACGAGTAGAGGTGACTTGATACAACCTTTCACTTCTGGTACGATAACGATTATACTGACTTGATCTCACCTGTCAAAACTATCCTCAAGCCACTGAGGCGTCTGTAGCCAGTTTAATCTGGATCATTGATGTCTTCATGAAATGGTAGTAACATGTTTTGGTCCAAAAAGCCAATAAATCAAGCACAGCAGCATTGTTTCCAGGCTCTCATAGCCCCTCTGTTCAGAACGCTCTGATTTAGTGGGCGTGGCCTTCATATGTAAATGAGCCACCGCTGATACCGCCCCGCTCTTCCACGTCACTGAGAGCGGCGCCACGAGCTCCGAGTGCACAATGTTTAGAAAACAGAGAAGCTCGTTTACCGTAACATTACAGGCTAAAACAACAGGCTAACTGCAGCTAAAGTTAGCATCCTGAAGCTAACACAGAGACAGGGGGGACACTGAGGAAAAGCTCTTCCATCTGCTCCACAGCACACAGCATTTAAAATACTCACATTTCCAGGGTCCCAGGTTTGTTGGAGGATGGTTGGTAATGCGCCTGGATTCAGGACCAGTCTATTGGCTAGCCCTCTGTTGGACTGTCCAAAGTTGGAAAAGCAGTCGGCCGTGAAGTGACTAGCACACACATGCTCAGTTTTACTGAGTGTAACTGGAACATTTCCTGATAAATGAACTCTAGACACTTAGTCTGTGTCCGAAATAGCATACTAACGTACTACTCATACTAAGTGTGACGTCAAAAATAGTATGTAGTGCGTTCATGTTAAATAGTATGAAAAGATTGTGTGCGCGAGAAATACCCGGATGTATACTATATTGGTAAAAATTTTAAGTATGGGAGGTGGGCATACTAGTCGCACTGACACGCCCCATAATGCATTGGGAGCCCCGTATTTATAAACGTAAATACAGAATGAGATGACAAGATGAGAAGCGACTAAAATGGACTTAGCTCTACAGGGAAACCTAAACGTAAGGACAAAGAAATAAAGTGTCTGAGGTGACGGACGGATCGTCTTCGGTGTCTGCGAGCAGTAAACATTTTTTAATTTTTTGAAGAGAGATGAATTCATCTTGAGACCGGTGTTAGCTAAAAATCATCCACTAGCGAACTTCCCGTTTACAAAATAAAAGCACCCGTTTATCAACTTTAAGTTCTTTAACGCTTTTGTAAATTGGGCTCTTGTTTTGGAGCGGACCGGAAGTTTCTTCGATAGCATATTGGCGCTCCTAACAGAATGTCCGAAATGTCGAAATTAAATTTGTATCCGTGCGTTTTGTGGCCCAAATGACCACATTTTGATATTCTACGTGATGACTTTCTCGCCTAAAATGTTCTTAAAACTTTCAAATGTGGCGAATCAACAGAGATATTTGATAGCCTGGTGTGCTTCCATAGACTTATGTGTGCTTCCAATTTTTGTCGTCGGAGGTTTTGAAATGCATCATGGGAAACCGAGTAGTATACTACAGTGTAAGCGGTTGGCACTCTAATCATACTTATAGTATGTAGTATACAGTATATACACAACGACCATGTAGTATGTAGTATGTTAGTATGTTAGTATGACATTTCGGACACAGCCTTAGTCTGTCTTCTTCTGAGATGGGAAGCTTGAGCATGGAGCTATGTGGCTGTTTACAGCCCAAAACAGAGCAGTGATGGCTCTTCAACTTTGGCATTCTCTGCATTCTAGAGTTCTTTGAAGTGGGTGGGGAGTGGATTTGGGGGTATCTGCTCCGGTGGACCAATCAGGTCAGACTTGCTCCTGATTGGTCAAAAAAGGGAATCGCTGACGTCGGCAAATCCCCAAAATCCAAACAGCTCGTTTTAGGTCAGGATTTTACATTAACAAGCTCTACTAAGAACAGGTTTGGTCATTAAATATCACATTTTGTGGGCTGGGAGGAAAGACAAAGACCCACAAATTTCACTAGAAGGCTTAATAAAGGGATTTTTGCAGAATATGGGACCTTTAAGTAAAATGTCTTATTACACTTGATATGAGCCACATTCGACTAATCAGTCCAAAAACGTGCCTTATTTTAAGTTGTTTAAAGACAAAAATGAGGTTTGAATTACTTGTAACAAGTTTAAAAAATCTGCCAATGGAACAAGAAAAATTTGCTCAAAAATTTGCTCAAAACTAGAAAAATGTCTTAATGCAAGTAACTTTTCTCTTGTTCCTTTAAAAGATTTTTTTACTTGTTACTTGTTGAAAATGAGACACAAACACTTGATAAGATGTCTGTTTTTCATAGTTTCATTTTCTTAGTGTCTTCAATCAGATGACAGGACATTTGAAACCATTGGAGCTGATGAATGAGACGTTCGAAGTGACTGTTTGTAAAATATTTGGTGCGACTCACGCCCTCTTTCAGCAGTCTAACCAGGAGCTGAACCAGGATCTGGTTGAACTGGTTCCACCTCGTCTTCCTTAACGGATCATTTATCTAACGTGTGATGGTTTGTAATGGTTTTAATGGCGCTGTAGTCATCCAGATACAGAAGGAGAAAGTTGTGTGGCGCTGACAGCTCAGGGTGAGATCAGCTCCTGTTAATCACCGCGTCAGTCATGGTAACGAGAGCTGCGGGCAGACACTTGGTTGAAGGACGTTATGGCAAATCTAAAAAAGAAGAAGTCTGAGCATCTCATTCATGTTTGTTTCCATGTGCACATTCACCGTTAACATCTCTAAACCTCCGACCTTCCTCCGTCTCCAGGTGACCTTCACCAAGCGGAAGTTCGGCCTGATGAAGAAGGCGTACGAGCTGAGCGTCCTGTGCGACTGCGAGATCGCCCTCATCATCTTCAACCACTCCAACAAGCTGTTCCAGTACGCCAGCACCGACATGGACAAGGTCCTGCTCAAGTACACCGAGTACAACGAGCCGCACGAGAGCCGGACCAACGCCGACATCATCGAGGTAAAGCGTGGGAGGAAGTGGGGGCGGTCTGATGAAGTATTTGTCGTTGTCACGGGGGCGTTGGACACGTGTCCGCCATGCTCTCATTCACTCTTCATCCTGGTCTTTGTTTGTGAGCCGTTTTCTCACTGGCTGCTGTAACCAGTCTTCATTTTCCCCGGTGGGGTCATTAAGATTCAGCCTAAACTAATTCAGTCCGGTCCCCGCGGACTCCTTCAGGCTTAATTAAGTCCATCAAGTCCAGCAAGTCCAGTTTGTTGCAGACTAGACTCTGAAAGTCTGGGCCTCTTGGATCATGTGTTGTTGTTTGAGGAGGATCTGTGTGATACGCAGTTTTCTGTCCTGTGGTTTCCTGCTGTGTGGGGTCATGGCAGGTCCGGTCCAGGGTCCTAGAGCAGGAAACACTCGGTGTTTTAATGTTTGTATCCAGACTGGTTTCTGTCTGAAGTGTGGGTGCTGGTTTACACTGGTCTAAGCCAAATTCCCAACGCCCCAGGATATTTAATTTAGCTGATCAGTAAAAAATGAGTCTTTGGTCACGTTTCTGTGTTTCCTGCATCAGTCTGCCTCCACTGATGCTGTCATCATCCTGGTTTTCTGGTCCTATGTTTTTATTTCTTGTTTTAGATTTTTACAATAATGGATGAAACATACGACTGTAATTAGTTTCTGACTATCCTGTGAGGCCTTTCTTTACCCTTTATCAGTGTTTTCTGATCTTTTAGAAACCACTCAAAGCTATCCGTCCAGCTACAGAAACTTGACAGAGGAGCTGTTGGGAATCAAAGAGACAAAACTCTTCCAGCGCTTGGTTTGTCAGATAGGGGTTTGAAAAACGAGCAGCAGGTCAGTGTTTTACCGTTATTTTACAGCAAAGTGATTGTTGTCTGTGCTCCACATGGCACGGACCATATACCCAATGATTTTTACTAGGTTGGATACATGAACTGTTGTTGTTGAAGTGGTCGCCACAAAAACTGCTCCCCCTGGTGGCTGGCTGCAGTATAGGTAAAAAAAAATCCATCTCCCCAGTCATTCCAGATGGGCTGTGGTCAAACTTTAAAAAATTAATACACCTGGTAGAAATGTTTCTCACGTCTGATTGTTGTGGTGATTTGAAGATATCATTTGGCTGTCTTGTATCCAAGTCCTCTTTTTTCTGAAGAGTTTCGTTTTCATTAGTTATTCAAGGTTAAAAACAAGGTTTTTAGTCACGTTTAACAATGATTGACAGCTGACGTTCTTGTGAATTTTTTTCGGGGATTGTAAAATATGTCTGGAGGTAGAGTCAGGAAGTGATTTGACTCTCGAAAGAAAAAAAAAAAGTTATTATTTTTGTCCCCCAGCTCCACTCAGATTCTCCCAGAATCCCTCACAGTCTCTGCTGCGCAGACTCTGGCAGAGGAGCCACGTTGTCCTCTCTATATACAGTCTATGGTAGGAGAAAAATAATTGTTTGTAGTATTGGGGTTTTTTGTATGACAATTTTCACTTGTGACTTTTTTGTTCCAAAATTTTATATATATAATTTTTATTATTATTTCATTATTATTTTATTATTATTTTTATTTTTTTATATAAATATATTATTATACATTTATTTTTTATTTATATATATGTTTTTTAATTTAAATCTTTTATTTTAGTCTTTGTTTGGAAAAGTAGAGATGTAAATCCCCTGAATAAATCTTGAATATTGGCTCACATGTGATGTAGATTTTTGGCGAAATACATCTCCTGATATCGTCTGTAAGCTTTACTTTTATAATTTAACTTCTTTACTTGGTCTGGTGTTAAAAAATCCAACTAAAAATCTTGAAAATTATCAGAAATATTAAAGAATCCGAATTTTAATCAAATTGGCGCCCCCAAAATCATCAACGAATTGAATCAGGGAAAATCATATTAACACAGCCCTAATTTTATAGTGTTCTGGCTAATTTTAAGAATAATTTGAGTTGTTTATTGTTTTAGTTCACTTTAAAATTCCACCACTGGGGCAGCAGCTTAATAGAAGCACAGACAGCTGGTCTGTGCCATGTGGAGCACGGACAGCCTGTGCCCTCTGCGCAACATCTCAATCATCTCGCATAGCTTCTTTGTTCCCTCTTTGCTTGTGCTTACAAAACGCAACAAAAATTACTTTTCTATCCATTTCTGCTGCCAGTATTTAACCGTTATTTTACGATGACATTTTTACAGTGTAGGGTACATATGAGAGCAGATTTTCTTTTTATGATGCATGTCGATCCATGGATCTATTCCTGTTTTTTGAGTCACTAAATTTTCTTTTTTCATTTACAAGCCTCATACCTCAAGCGTAGGGAAGCATCTAACGGTTGTTCTCACGTCAGTTTGTCTGGTGACGTTTTCTTTCTCTGCTCGATGTCAGGATGTGGGGAAATGTTGCCACAGATGGCATCCTCAAGTTTTCTCTTTGGTTTGGCAACCCCAACATATTTAGTTTCCAATCACTGAAGCATCTATGGCAACCTGCAACAACAAACAAGACTTCCAGAAACAAGATTTCTGCCCACAGACCTGTTTTTATTTGTTTTGGCAAAGCAGCAAAGATTAGCAAGGAGTGGTCCAGTGTAGTCTGCTGTGGAGCTCCTGGGTTTGACGTGTTTCAGTGTTTCTGTCCGTCCTACGAGCTACAGGGCAGAGAGCCAGAGGTGAGGGACAGCTGGGCCTCCCCCCTCTGGCACAGACCCTGTTGTTGCCCAGAGACCTCATCAACAACATCAACAACACAAACATTAGCAACGAGCCAACCGACAACGCCTGGAACCAAGTGGAAACCACCTCAGCGCCAAACGGCCTCCGGATAAACCTCGCGTTAGCTCGCTTACGTATGGATGATGAGGGAGGTCAGGGTTCGAGGTGTGAGGCCAATCGTTCGGCTCCTTTCCCTGGTTTTGTAACAGGAATACACATTTCTGCTAACGTCTCTCCTCCTGCCTGTGGGGAACGGCTTCACCAGGCGAGCTCGGAGCACGCTCACATCGCTGACCCTTTTATACATAATGGCCCTCTCATGAATTGAACACGAGGTGGTTAGGTGTGATTCAGCGAGCCGTGCACTCTGCGGCGCAGCACTCAGGCTTCGTATAGAGCCAGGACTTAAAGCTGGAGCTCTCTTCCTGCGCTGCAGGAGTTCACCATCGGTCAGCTGCAAACGCCGACAGCGTGCAGGCACCTGCACATGTTAACTGTCCTGTTGGAGGCTCAGGTTCAGACGAAGGGCACAAAGATATGAAAACAGACTGAAATGGCTGCTTAATGCGACTGATGTAAGATTATTGTAAGTCCTGAGAGAAATTCAGAATTTGACACCAAACACAAAAACCCAGTGCTGCAGTGACGCTATAACTGTCTTGTCTAGAAGTGGCTTTTGGTAGATCTCACTGATGATCAAGTAGATTGGTGAACACTAAGAGCAGATTCTCATCGATTTTCTCTGTTCGACTTAAAAAATGTTGAGCATGTTCAGGGGCAAGTGCGTGTACTTTTTCGCATTTCTAATCATCATACTTTACAAAATATTCAGCATTTTCCTAATTTTTTTGACCCATTAAAATGAATGGAGATGATCCGTCTCCGTGGAAACCACACAGCTGATGATGTCATAAGGAGTTAGGGTTCCGAAACTCATTTAGAAGTAGAACTGGCGCATGTCACTAGAGTTTGGCTCTGCTTGCCATCACCATGGAAACCACACAGCTGATGATGTCATAAAGAGTGAGGGTAAGGGTTCCGGGCAGAGGTTTTAAATAGGACTGGTTCACATTACTAGAGTTTAGCTCTGCCCCCCATCACCATGGAAACCACATTCCTGATGATGTCATAAGGAGTTAGGGTCAGAGTTCCGAACAGAAGTTATAAGTAGGAATGGTGCGCATTAATAGAGTTTAGCTCTGCTCCCCATCACCATGGATACCATGCAGCTGATGATGTCATAAGGGGTTATAAATGAGACTGGTGGGCTTAGAATTAGAAGGTTACGGCTCAGCATTTCAACATCAACATTACAATGACAAATAAAAGAACAGTTTTTCTGCTTTTGCATGTGCAGATTTTCAAACTGTTCTGACAATAGCACCAGATCTCAACCAGGCTAGCTAAAATGCTAAGAGATCTTCAAGTTTTGGATGCATGGGGTCTCAAACACCAAGGTCCGCCCTTTACCCCCCAAAAAAATGTTACAGAAATCTCCAAATCTGTCTGTAAAGTCGTCAAAACACTCAAAAATCGCCACAACACCAAGGTCTAACCTTAGCCCCACCCCTGACAGGCCTCTAGAGGATTATCCAATCAGAGTGAAAGGGGTTCTTCTTCAAGAGACAACGGCTTACACAAACTCTTTTAGACAAAGCTTGAAAAAAAGTGTTTCCTGAAACACCAGAGTGAGAAAAACAGGGATTTTTCTGAGCGGTAAATCATGTAAAGATACTACGGGAACACCAAAGGGACAGAATAGAGACTTCAGAAAATCACTATACCCCCTCTTTAAAAGCACATTGCTTTTAGTAAAAACACTGGATGTTTTAACTTAGCATATGCAGATTTTCAACCTTCTACTTATTAATATGTTGTAAAAATCCCTGAATTTGTAGCTGATCAAAACAGTGTTTTTAAATTAGCATCAGATCTTCACCAAACTAACTAAAAATGCTAAGAGGTCTTCACTTCTTGGATGAATGGGGTCTCAAACACTAAGGTCCGCCCCTATAGCGAAGAAAATCTGTCTGTAAACTCGTCAAAACACCAAAGTCTACCCTTAGCCCCACCCCCTGACAGGCCTCTAGAGGATTATCCAATCAGAGTGAAGGGGGTTCCTCTGAAAGAGACAACATCTCAGACAAAGTGATTCAGACAAAGCTTGAAAAAAAGTGTTTCCTGAAACACCAGAGTGAGGAAAAAACAAGGACTTTTCTGAGCTGCAAATCATGCAAAAAACTACGGGAACACCAAAGGGACAGACAAGACTTCAGAAAATCACAGTACCCCCTCTTTAAAAGCACATTTCTCTTTAACACAGCAGTATTTAACGCAGCGATCCTTTTATAGTCGCTTTACGTGCAGTGGAAAAATCAGATAGTTTGTTTTTTGGTATTCTAATGAAGATTAAGCTTTAACTGGAAAGTGTAGATACAGATTTTATTTCACAAGCAAATACAAAGGTAGAGCAAAACATGTAAATAAGACGAATGGCATGACCTGTGATGTAAACGAGGCTCACGCTGAGTTAAATTTGATAGATATGTCTTGAAATGAGACAAATAACAGCTGATGAGATCTGAGTTTTTGCAGTTTGCTGGAACATTTCCCAGATTTCATGTTTCGATCAGGAAGAGAGCAGGAAAATCCCGGCGCTGCTCCTCAGCTCCTGCATGAAGAAAGAGGAATATGCCAACAGAATTAAATATCAATTTCAACTATTTGTTCTCTGCCCATTTTTTATTCCCTGCCTTTATGAACAAAGCAAAGCTACCTGCGTCTCTGGAGCGCTGAACTTCAACACCGAGTGATGAGTTTTATTCCCCGCTTTCAGGCTGTTTCATCAAATGTGTTATTGGAAGAAGCCCCGAGGCTTCAAAGATTGTTTGATTCGTCTCATAACGCCCTGAGAGGCTCCTCCGACCTCTAACTCCTGCTCTGAGCGCTCATTCGTCTCCGTGTTGTCTGCAGCTTTCCACAAACATTTAAATCAATCAGGAGCTGCTGTGGAGCCGGAGGGGGCTTCACATGCTGCTGCTGCTGCTGCAACTTTCCAGGAAGCCAGGAACCTTTTCAGGGACCAGGAACTTTATCTGTCAGGAGCTGAAATCCTGAGGGCATGAGCGAAATGTAACAGTTTCTTACTCAACGTTTCTTTCACGTTTCATATCAGTGGAAGATGAGGATCTCATAAATGCAGCACAAACAAACACGAATCAACACATTTCAGAGACATGAGAAAAAATTTGCCTCAGGTTACCAGGATTAAATTTGATCCGGATCTACTTTATCTTCACAATAAAAAAAACTATAGAGTGTATAAAACTCTATACATAGTTAAAATCTGTTTAATACTTGTCTTAAATATAAGGATGTTGTTTTAATGAAACTGTACGTTTGATGTCTAGGATTTTTCATATTTAATTTATTCCTTGAATTTGCAGAAATGTTGAAATTTGTAAAAAAAAAAAAAAAAAATTCAAAACTTTGCATTAATTTCAAAATATTTTTAAATCTCATTATTCAGAATTAAAAAAAAAAAATTAGCAAAATTTCTAAAAAGATTTTGAAATAAATTAATTCAAAAAGTTTGAAACTAAAATAAAGTAAGAGTTAAAAAAATTTCAAGAATTCTAAAAAGTAGAAATCAGGAAAATTTACAAAAAAAGTTTGCAAAAATTAAAAAATGAATTTAAATAATTTGTGAGATTTAAAAAAAGAGAAATGAAGAAGTTCAAAATTTAAAAAAATGCAAAAAATAATTCAATGTTTTAAATCTAAAAAATACCAATACTACCAAAAATTCAAAAATTGAAATTTCTACAAACTTTTTGAAACATCGAGGAATACTTGAATTCAAAGATGAAAAGGACTGTTTGGTTTCCATGGTGACAGATAATTTCCCATCCATATCTATAGGCTTTTTATATTATTTTGTTGAATATTTTCAAAAGTTAGAGGGTTAGAAATTTGAGTGATACACGTGCAATTAATCCCGAATATTCTGAACATTTCGTGATTTGATAAATGAAAATCTGTGACAATTTCTTGGAGGAGTAGGTAATGTTGTGCTCAGCAGTGAATTAAAGGGTCTACAATTAGTTCCTGCTCTGGAGCCAGGGATTTCCAGGGAGTAAGAACTACTCTGGTTGAGTTTTGCTTGATGCACACCGAATATCAACATCACTCCTGCACTTTAAAACCACTAAATGTTGGCGTTTGTAACATCTAATGTTTGAAATCAGCAGCACAGGGAGAAACTGAGACTTTCAGGAGAAATGAAACTGAAACTTAGCATCATACCCATTGTGTCATGTCTTTTTTCTGACTCTAAAATCGACTCATGAGGTTAAAGGAGTCGTGCATAGGCCTTATGCTTAATGTTGTGTGCACAGTATCTGCAGTTGATTTGTTTCTGGATATACTGATACGGCATTTTATCCATATCTTGATATTTTCACGATATATATCTCAATATTTGGACTTAGCCTTGGGATGTTGCTTTGATGCTTACAATCGAACCCGAATGGTGACACCCAATGTGTATATTGAATAGAATAGAATAAAATAGAACTTTATTGTCATTGTAACAAGTACAACGAAATTGAAGTCACAGCAGCAATCAAGAAAACAAAAGTAAGAAAGTGTATAGAAAGTGCAAAAAGCTCCATAAGAAAATAGATGCTGACAGCTTGTCCATCATTTTCCAGTCAGCCAGCCTCCACCTCCACAGGGTCCAGGACTGAGCTTCTTCAGCAGTCTGTTCGGTCTCTGTCTCCTGGATCCTGTATCCTAGCATGATGCTACTCTGCCCTCTGGTATTCCCTCTGTTGCTGGGTTAGCACAGCTAGCTCGTCCATCTTATTGGAGATAGATCTTACGTTCCCAATAACGATGGATGGAAGGACAGGTCCATGTCGTCACTTCTTAGCTCACACCTGAGAACCAGCACGTCGTCCTCACCTCCTTCTCCTCACCTTGTGGGAAACATCTGGCGTAGCACTAGTTAGCATTGACATGCTACAGGCTGCTAACAGCTGATTTCACATGTACACAATGCAGCCATGGTTACATGTAGGATCTCCAGACAAACACAGGAGAAAAGTAGTAAAAATATCACTGAAGACACAAAAAGTTTGGTGTCCATGACCAACAAATGAATCATACATTTATAAGTCCACTCCAAATACTTACTAATAATTAGAATGCACATATACATTTAAAAAAATTCAAACGCTAATGAACAAATTTGCCATTGCCAGGCAGGGGAGGGGGTCGAGGCAGACACAGACACTGACACACATGTAAAGAGACCCAGAATTTAATTTCATCGGATTTTTTTCACTCTGAATTGTTAGTTTGTATAGTCTTAGTTAGTGAACGGGGATAAGTTGTAAAACTTCTCCTTGTTCTGCTCTGCGCCACTTCCTAATCTCTGCTTCCTGGATTCCTGTTGGAGGTGATCTGAGGTGCTTTGGACCCCACGTGTCGTCTTGTTTTGCAGTTTTCCAAACACCCAGCCCCCCCTGACTCTGGACACAGATATAATAATGATAATAACGTGCTAAGAGGACGTTTGGTTCCTGGACGACCTGCTCTGAAAGCGGCTGCAGGGCTGGAGCAGAAACATCCAGAGAGATTTAATCCAATAATGGACGGAGTCCAACGAGGGCTGAAATCTCAGGGAAAGTGTCGGTGAAGCACTTTTTGATTTGAGTGGGTGGATACTTAGACAGAGGTAGCAGAGTTTGCTGCCATGTTTTTCACCTCCACTCCTCTGTCTGTCACTTCCTCTCCTCGCTCCTTTCCTCTCTCCTTCCTCCTAATCTCCTGATTTCCTCGGTCACGACCATCCCTCCCTCCTTCCTCCTCCTTTTCTCCCCCTCTGTCTCCCTGTGTCAGCAGTAAAGCCTTTCTGTAGGCTGTATCTCCAGCTGCAGATGGCTCTTAAGTGTATGCAAGAGTGTGTGTGTGTGTGTGTGTGTGAGTGTGTGTGTGTGACAGGGCGTTGGGCTGCTTCGGGCCACATCAGCTCAAGCTCCACTGGCCCTGTTTGTGTGCGTACATGTGTTTGTGTTTTCAAGTGTGTCACTCTGTCTCTTTTTCCCTCTATGTGTGTGTGTGTGTGTGTGTGTGTGTGTGTGTGTGTGTGTGTGTGTGTGTGTGTGTGAGAGTGTGTGTGTGTGTCTCTGTTTGCACGCTCTGCAGTGGCCCATGAGATCGCCTCATACAATATTCAGGCCTGGTGAGCCTCTCTGTTGAGTGTGTGTGTCTATGTGTGTGTCCTACATGGGAGCTTCTCTCCTATACCAGCTTGTATACTTCACACACACACACACACACACACACACACACACACACACACACACACACACACATACACACACACACACACTGCAGGCCAAGAGGCGTTCACTAACTTCCCCCTGTCCTCAGCTGTCCCCTCTGCCAGATGTGCAGCAGCACACACCTCCTTGCTAAGCTAAGCTAAGCTAAGCTAAGTGGGTGTTAGCATCATCTGCGGCGTGCCTCTAATCCTCATTTTTCAGCCTTTGCTGCCACATTTGGAAACATTAAGTCAGAATCAGTCCCTGTGTGACCTCAGGATCACGTTGAGGGGGAAATTTCTTCAGTGCGCTGCAGGAGGACGCAGTGACACGCTAACGCTGCGGTGTTTGAAACGGCTGCAGAGGGTTAATGAGGAGGTTTGATATTTAGACATTTAAAAAACAACAAGAATGGACAGAAAAATGTTTGTGTTTGGCGACTTTTAGTGACTTCTAGGACAGCCAATAGCAACTTTCCTTCTTGAGGAGTTAGCATGTTGAAGCTAGCCAAGTTTACCTCAGCTTTGAAGATGTTTGAAATGAGAAACAGCCTCATTTTTTCTGATTTTTCATGACTATAGAAGGATTTTCAGTCTACGTCATCATAAAGACACATCTTAACCACAGAAGCAGGGTTCAGCTCCTTTCATTCAGACAAGTTAGCGTTTTTTAAACACTTAATTCAGCCTGTTATTAGCATCAAAATGTTCGGGTGTTCTGTGGTCAGTTTTTAGAAACGATGCTATACAACAGAGACAACGTTTGTCACAGAATAGAGTTTGTGCTGCTTTTTACAGGCATGTTATGCAGTTGAATTAATTTTCACATGACTGATTTTAAATGACCATCCAGGGCTTCCATAGGGTAGACATAGAGAAACTCAGAGCAGAGAAGCATCAGACCCAAAACAGCACAGTTTTGAATGGTTTCATATTGGCCATCGAGTAAAAAAAAGGATTATGCCGATATGCCCAAAATGCCAAATATCTGCCCCGATAATCAACCCGGCCGATAATCGGTCTATCCCTAATGTAAACAAAACAAATCGAAAACCGTGACAAGAAACAACCCTGGATTTTGTGAACGTTACAGCTCTGGTTTGTGTAGCTCTCTGTCAGAAACTTCTACACTGCAAAAAACTGAGATCTTATCAGGTCTTTTGTCTAATTTTAAGTATCATTAGTAAGTTATTAGTAAGTAAGTCCTTATTAATGGAAAAGTTACTTGTATCAATATACTTTTCTAGTTTTAAAGAGAAAGAAGAATAAAAAAAGAAAAGAAAAAAAGGAAAAAAAAGAAAAAAGGGGAAAAAAGAGAAAAAAGGACAAAAAAAGGGAAAAAAGAGAAAAAAGAAAGAAACGAAAAAGAAAAAAAGAAGAAAAAAGAGAAAAAAAGAGAAAATATATATATATTTCTAGTTTCAAGCAAGTTTTTCTACTAACTTTTCTATTTTTGCATCAGCAGTTTTTTTTTACTCTTAACAAACAATTCAGACCTCGTTTTGTCTTGAAATGACTTGAAATCAGACATTTTTATGGACTGATAAAGTTAAATGTGGCTTAAATCAGGTGTAATATGACCATTTCTACTCAAAATAAGAGAAAAACTCTTGATAAGATTTCAGTTTTTTGCAGAGCGGCTTCTCTGCGTGACTCCAACTTTTGTCGACTCCTAAAGAAAACCTTAAAATCTTTAACGTCTTCAAACTCCAGGTTATCCCAGAAACACAGACTGAAGCTTTGTTCGCCTCCTTCTCTCGCTCAGACCACGCCGAGGCGAGCTGAGCGTTCAGAGGTCTGACCGTGGACACAGATGCATGATGGGACGCCGAGCGAGATGTCCAAAGAAAAGAGAGCGCACGGATGAATTATGTGTTCGTTATTAAGTGTGAAGCTTTAATAAGGAGGCACTGGGTGTGACATCACTGGTCCAGGACACACACACACACACACACACACACACACACACACACACACACACACACACACACACACACACACTTAGAGGATAATTGGACGGCCACAGACTGAGCCCGTTTGCTGCTCTGCCTCCGTGAGTCTCTCCAAGCGAGAGCTCTGAGTATGAATTATGAAGTGTGGATTTAGTCACGCAGGCTCACACACACACACACACACACGCACACACACATACAGACACACACACACACACACACACACACACATGGCCGTTGCTTTGTGTACAGTTGCCCTGCATGTACTGTACACACACCTCAACGTGAAGTAAAGTGCTTCTAAACATACAGGGAGACTGAGTGTGTGTGTGTGTGTGTGTGTGTGTAAGATTCCTTCACTCCAGTGTGTGCAGTGTGTGTCTGAGAGGCTGCATTTACACACACACATCCTTGCTTTGAGATGCACGTTCTGCTTTTCTGTGTGTGTGTGTGTGTGTGTGTGTGTGTGTGTGTGTGTGTGTGTGTGTGTGTGTGGGCAGCCTGCCTCTCCTGCCAGAACGTGTTAATCCGCTCGGCTGCAGATCCCAATCAGGGCGAGGGAAGGAGCAGAGTGAGGGACAGAGGAGACACGATGAAAAGACGAGGAGCGAGCACGCCGCTGGGCGGGAAAGCCCTCCTTCTTCTTCTTCTTCTTCTTCTTCTTCTTCTTCTTCTTCTTCTTCTTCTTCTTCTTCTTCTTAAAGGGGGCAGGTTTTACCACACAGACCCAGTTTATGGGGGTGGGGTTAAGGGCTCGGGGCCCCGCCTCCGTCCTCCTGGGTCGGAGCCAGAGGAGCTGGATTTACCCAGATCCTCCATGATAGCCACAACAAAAACCTGCTCTGCTAATCTGACAGACCTGCTCCAACACCTGCTGCTCCCTCAGGTCCTAATCTGGACTAGAGGTCACCCAGAGGCCTCGACCTGACCACTCAGGACCAATCAGCTGATTCCTCTCACTGTAAACGCTCTGAACAGAGTTTAACAGCAGAGCACCGCAGAAAACTGAAATCTTATAAAGTGCTTTTGTCTGAATTTTAGCAGAAAATGTCTTTGTAGACTCAATCTGAGCCACATTCACCTGACCGAGTGGAAAAATGTCTGATTTCAAGTTATGTAAAGACAAAAATGAGGTCTGAACTACTCATAACAAGTAAAAAAATTTCTCTTGTTCCACTGGCAGTTTTTTTTTTTTACTAGTTACAGTTATCCAGACCGCATTTTGTCTTTACATAACTTGAAATCAGACATTTTCCTGGACGGATTCGAGTATAAAAAGACAATTTTTACTTAAAATAAGACTAGGGGTGGGTACTGAATTATGTACTTTTATAGGTGCCGACTGAATTCTGTCAAAAGTACTGGGTACCGATTCATGTAAAACCAAAAGGTGCCATGTTTAGGTCCTTAAACACATCCTTGTGAGTGTGAGGGAGTGGAAGAGTAGGAGATTTTCCATGCTGGACATGAACACAGCATTTTTGCCTAATCGACACTTTAAAATGAGATTATCAGCACTAATATTGCTGATTAGTTCATGTCACCCAAGACCAGATTGATTTACAGCACGTCTAAGTCTCTATGACAACAAACCAGCTGATGAAGTTTAGCAGAGAGAAGAGAGATCTGTGTTTTTCTCTGCTGAAAATGATTTCTGTGATTAATTTTGTAGTGATGGTGGACACTGGAGCCTAACTGTCAGACAGAAAAAGGACAGAAGAGCAGAAGAAAGAGAAACAAGAGAGAGATAGAGCACGAGCTAAAGGCTAACACAGGGGCTAAACTGTTTGTGCTAATGTTGTCTCCAACCCACAGTCAGCAGTTATTCTGCAGTGGTCTGTTCAAACTTGAGAGTCTATCAATAAAATGAAGAGTGTGGTTACGTTAGCTCTGATTGGTCGATGACTGGCAGGACATAACCAGGATTCACCAACGTTACACATTACAGACACGTCTCAGAGCACCGAGCGACCGATAGCTCTAAATATAGGTGGCTACTGATGTATGGCACAAACTAACAGTGTTTACATGTTGTCATGTTAGCCTATGGATACGTCGGAGCACTGGGATGCCGATAGCGCTGCATATAGTCCGCTTGATGTCACGTTCCAAACCGCAGGACTATGTAACTGTGCTGATAAATACCTTACCTCAGCACGTTGTATCCAGTAAAAAGTTGACTTAAAGAAAATTTATTTTGATCCGATCTCCACTTAATTCAAACAGATCCTCCTCACAGCATCCTTAAAATAAGACAAAAACACTTGATAAGATTTCAGGTTTTTCTGCAGTCGGTGAGTCAGAAAACTGAGGTTTGACGTAACGTGTGAGAAAGGTTTAAGACCAAAAGCAGCGTGCGTGTAAAATCTGACAGGTCTGATCCTGCAGAGATCAACTTTTACACACATGAATCATCAATATTTCAGAGAACAGCCCAGAGAAAACTCCTGGTTATTCCCGCTCTCAGCTGTTGACTTTAAGGCGCAGTTCAAAGCCGACATGTCTCCTGTTATCCTCCAAACACCGTCAGATTAAACACTGAGCTGCAGCGTTAATTACTGGAGATAATTTCTCTTTATTACAGCAGAGTTTCAAGGAATTCATAAAGAGTCGTCGTCGTCGGCTCCGAACTCTGATTTTGTGACCCACCGTGCAAAATGATTAATGCTCCATCGACGAAGCTCGACCAGGACTCCATTAAAAGGAAATTAAGAGGTGGAAGTCCCTGATTGATGAGCACTGACTCCTTCAGGACTCAGTTTTATTAAAAACCAGCCTGAGTGATGGATTCTTCCTCCAAACAGAAACAAAAACAGAAAACCCTCGTTAACCAATCCACCACCTCTCAGGAACCTCCTCCTTCATCAGAGCCGACCAGCTCAGCTAGATGTTTGGGCTGCCGACGACGGTTTGAGGATGTAACAGAGAGGGGGACAATGTGGATTAGACGGAGACAAAAAAATCAAGTTTTTTCATCTTATTTTTAGTAAAAATGTCTTATTGATCTTGATATGAGCCACACTGAGCCAACATACATCTTATTTCAAGATATCAAGAGACGCAAATGAGGCCTGAGTTTTGATACTTGTTTGTAAACACAACATTCAAACTGGGCTCCTCCCCCTGGGCTCAGTGCCAGCTGCAGCCCACACCCACAGCTGACTGTGACTACGTGAATACAATCACTAGCCCAGCAACCAACTGTAGCATCGCGTTTCTACGTAGGAGAGACTCAAGAGTTGTGCACCTGACTTAGCATGCTAGCACAAGCTAATTACGGATAATTGACACATACCTGGTTAGCCGAAAGCTAACTCACGTCGCTTGTCCCTTGCTGCTCTTCAAGTTCCTGAAGGCAAAAATGAAAGTGAAAGTACAGCAAAGCTTCACCCTCGTTTTTGAGTTTTGTTTCACTGTGTTGTGGTTTCCGTGCTACGTCCGCTATCGTAGCCTCTAAGGATAGCATCTTTCACTCGGTAACATTTTTATTTATTTATTTAGCCAGGAAAAGACTCGTTGGGGCTAAAAATCTGCTTTCCAAGAGTGTCCTGGCCAAGACAGCAGCAGCACAGTTTTAAAATAAAATAGTTCTTAGATAGATAAAACATAATATGTGACAAATGCCGCCATTTTTGTAGTTTGTTTCCTGTAAGTATACACTCTGACACAAGTGAAAAGAACTACACTTCCCAGAAGCAAACAGTAATCTGAAAAAAAAATGGGGAGAAAATCAAATCAAATCAAATTCAGTGAACTGCCTTTAAATTAAAAGAAGGGTATAATATTTTTATTTATTTATTTAGCGAGAAAAAGACTTGTTAGAGTTAAAAATCTTTTTTTTTTCAATTTTAAAATAAGGAATCATATGTCTCTTACAGAGGGTATTGTTGATCAAATTTATTTATTTTTTTTTCAATTTTTTTAAAAATTTCAATTTTATCACGTTTTGTATTTTTTTAATTTCTAAAATTTAAGATATATTTTTCAATCTTTTTAAAATTTTGATTTTTATCTTTTTATGCATTTTTTAATTTGTAAAATTTAAGATATTTTCCTTTTTCATTTTTATTTTATCGTGTTTTGCATTTTTTTAATTTCTAAAATTTAAGATATATTTTTAATTTTTTAAAATTTATTTTTTGGGGCTTTTTTCATTTCTTGGAATTTTTTTACATTTTTTGAAAATATTTGCAAAATTTTAGAATTTACAGTTATTTAAAGACAAAATAGGGTCTGAATTGCTTGTAACAAATAAAAATAAAAATAATAAATAAATAAAGTGAATAAAATAATAATATGCTGATGGAACATGAAAAAGTTTTTTGTTTCAAGACATTTTTCCAGTTTGAAGCAAAATTTCAAGTAGATTTTTTTTTCACTTGTAACAGCAATTCAGACCTCATTTTGTCATTAAATAACGCGAACCAAAACATTTTTCTGGACTGATTGGTTGAATTTGGCTCATATGAGTATAACAAAGCATTTTTTCTAGAAATAAGACAAAAACTCTCAATAAGATTTTAGTTTTTCAGTGAGTTGGTAAACGTGCGTCCTGGCTCCTTTCCTTCAAAGGTGAACGGATAAATAATGATGGTGTGACAGAGGACTCAAACACCTGCTGCAAAATGTTTGAGCTGCTGAAGAGTCTTCATCAGGAGGGGGCAAAAGAGGACACAGAGAGAGGAAGAGGAGGAGGAGGAGGAGGAGCAGGAGGAGAGGAAACAGGCGTCCAGGGAGCCTCACATATGGAGACATTACAGGAGAAAGGGCGAGAAACACAGAAGGACGAGCGCCAGACTGAGAGAGAGAGAGAGAGAGAGAGCTGTGAAAGGTGGTGGGCGAGCGAGCGAGAGAGGGGGGGTGAGGGGAGGCAGTGAGGGGGCGGGGCTAAAGAGCAGCAGCAGCCAGTCAGAGGCCGGCGTGGAGCTCTGCAGGGCGAATCTTACCCTGGCAACACAACGGAGACACAGAGAGAGTGGACAGGTGGACAGATGGCTGAGTATGTGTGTGTGAGTGTGTGAGCGTGTGTGTGTGTGTGTGTGTGTGTGTGAGGGAACCATGGTCGTGTTTGAAAAGTAATGTTCACAAAATATCAGATCTGTTTACACCAGAGAGAGGAAGAATCTGGCGTGGTCAGAGAGTGTGTGTGTGTGTGTGTGTGTGTGTGTGTGTGTGTGTGTTTACTCTCCTGTCACTTCAATCTCAAAGGGTCACTTCAGTCTCGGTCTAGAGGCTGACATTTTTTCAGAAATCCCGTGGGACGCAGGATCCTCAAGCGCCGCCACTTTGTAGTTTATTTCCAATAAGTGTTCACTCTAACGCAAGTGTAAAGAACTACATTTCCCAGAAGCCAACAGTGATCTAAAAAAGATTGGGGAGGAAATCAACTTCAAATAAATGAGCTGCCTAAAAATTAAAGGAAAGGAAAAATAGGAGTGGGAGTCATTTAACCAGGAGAGGACGTCTCCTCTGCTCCTCGCTGCTCCTCAGATTCTCAGAAGTCTAGAAAATTCTCCCGTCCCCTGTTTTAAAGCTCACAGATCTCTGTGACACTTTGAGCTCAGTGTGAGAAAAAGCAGAGTGAGTGAGGAGTGAAGATGCTTTAACTTTCACACTGAGCTGAACCGTTTCCTCAGACCTTCTTTAGCCTCATAACTGAGCTGGATCGTTAGGCGTTATACACAGGCGAGCATGACACAACTTCCTGTTACCGTAGAGCGCCGTGCTATCCTACAATCCAACTAGAATACTTGTCGTCAAAACATCCAAAACTATATTTCTTAATGATTAAGTTGATGTTTTTAATTGTGGAGTCATTTTTTACGGCATGACGTGTGATCGTACAGAAGTGACCTCACCAAGATGTGATGTCAGCTCTTTCAGCCGTCTCCAAACCTCTGCTGTGAGCTGTAGCAGAGACATAACACGCTGAACGGACTGAAAATGAATCTCTTGTGAGAAAATTATAAACATTTGTTGGTGTATTCAGTGATGAAAGTTGATATTCTCCTGGAAAAACACATTTTTAACGATGTATGCTAACCACTAGCATATCAATGTAATTTCCAATGTACTTGAGCATCAAGCTAGCGCCAAGTGCTCGACATCGTTTTGGGTTGATTTAGAGCTATAAAACATGTTGAATGGATTAAAAATGACCTTCTTGTGCGAGAGTCTTATATTTATTTCCGTTTCCAGTGTTGAAAGTTGTAACTTTCCTTGAAACTGAAGTTTTATCATTGTATGCTAACCGCTAGCATATCAGTGCAGCTTCCCTCTGTATGCTAGTGTAGCGCTAGATTCCTATATAGAAGCTTCTGATGTACCAAAACTATATGAAACCTTCAGTTAGATGTGTAACACGTTGAATTTATGGATAGGAATGACTTGTCAGAGAGTTCTGTATCAGTGGTTCTCAGGGAGATCTCTTGGAGCTTGTTTTTACCTCATGCTTTAATAAAAGTTCAAAAACATGAAGTGAGAGGTATAAACTTATGATTAAACTGACTTTAAAGCATAATTGACCTGAAGCTCTTTACTTTAAACACCAAAGTAAGTCTTCCACCTCAGGCTAGCTACTCTTAGCAAATTACCTCAAAGCTCCAAATTAAAATCACACTTTAAAGCCGTTATACGACTTGCTACATGGTGTTGCACCAGATACCTGGACCATTCTCTGTATATCATTAACAGAAACTTTAGGCAACTCTAGCGAACACTATTTATTTCATCTCTGCCATCATAACACCGTCTACTAGGGATGGGTACCTTTAACATTTGAAATGATACGGTACGGATGCCTGGTACCTGGCTATCAGTATCGGTAATTAATGGTACCATTTTCTGCTACTTTTTTGTGTTTATGTGGTAAAAAATATCAATTAAATAAGATTGAATGATAATGAAATCTCAAATTTCTTTATTTAACAATTTTTTCTTCTTTTTTTCTTCTTCTTCAATATATGTTAAACTTGCAATGCTAGGTTCATGCTCAGCATGGAAAATTGCCTACTCTTCCACTCCCTCACAGTCACAAGGATGGGTTTAGGTACCTAAACATGGTACCTTTTAATATGACATATGTCGGTACCCAGTACTTTTGACAGAATTCGGTCGGTACCTACAAAAGTATCTAACTCGGTGCCCATCCCTACCGTCTACTGTCACTTTCTACTGCTTCTTTCAGTAACTTCATGCCAATGTGGAAGGAATCTGTGCATAGAACTTAGAGAGGACTTCTATTTATTAACTAAAGAGTTTGAAATCATGCCCAGAAAACTCACCTTCTCTTCTTTCTGAAACAGTTTGGATTTTTTTCTCTTGCCCAAATTGTAGAAGAGTTACGGTAATGAGCACAGCTTGCATCAGTTGTTTCCTGTGGTTGCACACGGATCCCCTATGCAGTATCATAGACTGCAAAAAAATATATAATAGACGTCATCTTGTGTGGCTTGAAGTGAGGTCTCCACAAAAACTGCTCCCCCTGGTGGCTGGCTGCAGTATAGGTTAAAAAATCCATCTCCCCAGTCATTCCAGATGGGCTGTGGTCAAACTTTAAAAGATTAATACACCTGGTAGAAATGTTTCTCACGTCTGATTGTTGTGGTGATTTGAAGATATCGTTTGGCTGTCTTATGTTCAAGTCCTCTTTTTTCTGAAAAGTCTCGTTTTCATCAGTTATAAGAGGTTAAAAACGAGGCTTTACTTCACGTTCAACGATGATTGACAGCTGACGTTCTTCTGTATTTTTTTCAGGGATTGTAATATATGTAGGGAAGTAGAGTCAGGAAGTGATTATTTTGGCTTCAAAACCGTACAATGGTAAAAGGCGGAGCCACGTTGTCCACTCTATATACAGTCTATGGTCTCCCTTTTTGGGGATTTTAGTAGGAAAAAGATGCTAAGGTGACATTTTAACAACCTGGACTTGAGCTTTGGTTGAATTTCTGCTCCGTTTGCAGAGTTTTGCTTGTGACGATCCATGCATGAAGCTCCTGCTCCCTCAGTGTCTAGAAACCATATTTAAAGCTCAAACTTTGGATGCATAGACTTTATTTCTTATTGGAAGGACAGGAAGTTAGTGACCCAGCCTCATGCAGAGGCCAGGACGGCAGAACTGGGGCGCTGACGCTCACAGGAGTGGCGTGAAATGAACATGCAGGAAGAAAATGAGTCTCATTTCCTTTGTTTACCTTTTCAGTCTGAGCATAAAGACGTGAAACGCTTTCCTTTAAGCGTGAAACAGGTCAGCAGCTTCCTGCCGTGGGGACGGGGTGTTTTATGGCGTTATCGGCGAGTCAGGGTCAGCGGGGATGTGGCAGGTCTCTGTGAGCTGTTTATATTTGTGAATGAGACACCGACACAGCTCAGCGTTTTGTCTCTTTGTATCCCGACAGCCGGGAGCAGGAGGTCCACGCCTCGATCACGTCCTCCTCCTAACCCTCTATCACATGCTCTCTTTGTCAGCATGAACCCGTTTTAAAGTCTATTTATTTCATTTCTATTCTCTTCTTTTCAGGTCAGACATATTCACACACCAGCTGTGACAAAACACTGTTTCTGTCAGCCGTGGACAACAAAGCGAGGAGCAGCGGCGGCGGCGGCACGTTAAATTTGCATCAAGCTGCAGATCAGAGCGCTGACTTGTTCTGGCGAGAGTCGAACCGCTGAATCAGGCGACTGTGTTGGAACAAATCTGTCTAATAACCCGCTTCGCCTGCGAGATAAAACACGGCGGTGACACGGCGGCGATAATAACGGCTTTGAGTTTTAATGAGATTCGTATCAAAGAGCACTATTGTTATTAAAAAGCGCGGCGTCTTTACGCTGACATCCAGCAGGCATCATTACCCTCCTGCCCTCACCTGCTCGCAGGATGTGAGACTAATTCGTCTGAAATTAAAAGGCGCTCCGTCGCGGCCTCCTCGGGGTTTTGGCGGCCGCTCTTGCAGGTACGAGTCTCCGCCGGCTCCTCTTCCCAGGCTGGATTGCTGGCGGTTGAATCATCCTCACTTAGCGTTTGATTGAGCGCAGTGGGAGTCGTGGAACATGTGCTTATGTTTTAATCAGACCACCACTCGGCGGCAGTCACACTTGACACGGCATAATTAATTAAGAAAATATAGGCTGAGTGAAAGATTGAAAACGATCCTGGAGTACTTTGTGTCTCAGAGACGATCTGAGGAGAAACCTGTCAGCTGTCTCAGTTCCTCCTCATCATCGTCTCATCCTCACATTTTCTGATGTTTGCTCCAGGAAAACATTTCACATCCTGGGAAACCACCTGAACTGTGAAATTTATCTCATTTAACGGCAAAGTAAAGATATACAGACGTGTTTTTACAGCTTTCAGCGCTCTGTTTGAATTTAAAACCAAAAAAAAGTTGAGAAAAAAATATGATGATGATGTCTAAGAGTTGATCAGGAGCCATACTTTCCCAAAACATGAACATCACATGTGAGTCAGTTCTTAGGATTTATTCAGGAGATCTGAAGCCTCAACTTTTTTTCAACCCAGTTTAGAAACAAAGACTACAATGGAGGATTGAATGTAGAAAAATGTCCAAAAAACCCAGATTTAAGATCATTTTAACAAAAAAATCTTGATACTACGATACATTGACTTTTTCTCCCACCCTAAAGACTGTGACCCAAAGTTTTCAAACCTTTTTCAAAGAGGAAAACTAAACAAAAGCTGAAAATATCAGAGACAGATGAAGTTGTATTTTGTGATTCCATCTTATTTTTATCCTAGTTTTATTGTTTTTGCTTGTATTGATTTTTTTCTAAAACTTTACATTATGTAGCTTCTGAATACTGTAACGTTAGCTTATCATAGCATATGTAGCTAGTGCTCCTGAATGCAGCTTATCCGTCTCATCATTCATAAAATGCAGTTCATGTAGTAAAATCTGTTTGCTGTGAAAGTGTCCTCCTGCTCTGACGCTGTGGCTGCTATAAGCTGTAGCTGTCACTATAGCCGCATGAAATAAATCTATTCTGTCAGAAAATTTTGGCCAATCAAGAAAATCATGCTAATTTTTTTTAATTGATTATTTTTCATATTTTTTGGAATTTCATTTTTTTTTGCTAGTTTTGCAAGTTTTAAAATTGTTTAAAAATTTTGAAATAAAGTTTTAAAAATTTAAGTGAAATTTTTGAAAATTTCTTTAAAAAAAATTTTTGGAAAAAAAAAACATTTTGAAATATTTTTTTCATAATTTAGAAATTATTTTTGAAATAAATCTATTCTGTCAGAAAATTTTGGCCAATCAAGAAAATCATGCTAATTTTTTTTTAATTGATTATTTTTCATATTTTTTGGAATTTCTTTTTTTTTTTGCTAGTTTTGCAAATTTCAAAATTCTTTAAAAATTTTGAAATAAAGTTTTAAAAATTTAAGTGAAATTTTTGAAAATTTCTTAAAAAAAATTTTTTGGAAAAAAAAAACATTTTGAAATATTTTTTTCATAATTTAGAAATTTTTGCAAATTAATTAAAAAATAAATAAAAAAATTATAAAATGTAAAAATTTGCAGATTTTTTAATTTGTAATTGCTTAAATATTTGAAATTGAGTTTTGCAAATTATAGTGAATTTTTTGGGAATTTCATATTTTATCAAATTAAGAACAACTACATTTTGAAAAAAAAATCTATAATTTTGAAATTTTGCAAATTAATTACAAAAAAAATCATAAGTTTTTAAAATTCTATAAAATTTGCAAATTTGTCATTTTTTAAAAATTTTTAATCGTTGAAATTTTTGAGAATCAAATTTTCCAAATTAACTGAATTTTTTTGAAATTATATTCTTTTCTTAATTTTCAAAAAATAAATTAATTTGAAATATTTTGAAAGTTTTTTTATTTTTATTTTTTTTATTTTTATAAATTTCAGTTATTTTTAAAAAATTTACACAAAAATCAAAGTGTATTGTAATTTCAACTATGTTAGAATCTATTCACCGTGTTGTCTTCATTGAGAAGATAAAGTAGATTTTGTGGCTCCTTAAAGACTCTGATCCAGGTGGGCTGAGGCTAAATAAAAGTAAAGTTTGCAGACCCCTGGTATAGAATAAGTAATTCAGACTTTATTTGTCAGAAAAATGAACACTTGTGTTTGACTCAGTCTGATCAGAGCTGACTGTGAGGACAGGAAGTGTGTTCGGTGAGGCACCCTGAGCGTTTGGAGGACAGAGAGTTTTATTTCTCTCAGGTCAAGATGAAAACATGACGAGGCAGAGAGTGTTCAGCGAAGTCTGTTTCCTTTCAGAGAGTTTTCAAGGCCAGGCTTTTTCTTCCTCTTCTTCTTTTCTTCTTCCTCCTCCAGATAAATCTTGTAGCGGGTCCACAGAAAACTCTCCAGCTCTGGTCTCAGATCCTTTTCGCTGTGAGGATCTTTCAGCCTGGCTGTGTGGTCACCGGGTAAAGCTACTTAACGGCAAATCTCGTTTAGCAGAATCCTCTCAAAATAAGATCCTCTCTTCCTCTTTCTTTGCTCCTCTTCTTCTCGCCCCGTCCAAAGCGTGCGAACACTGACACAACCTGACGGCGTGCTTCCTAACACGCCCTTTACCCCTGTTTCTTCACACAGCCACTTTCCCGAGCGCCGAGCTTCACACCAATTAGTGACGCTGTTGATTGTGCCGAGTGGTGCGATGCCTCCGTGTGCCATCTGACATGCGGCTCAGGTTTACACATCTTCCCCTTCGCCCTGTGAAAGCGCCGCGGGCTGCTGCAGCCCGTCCTGAACGCTGGCTAAAGACAGGAGCGGCGCTCGCGTTGCTAATGTCACATGGTTTGACTTCAAAGCGTCTCCATTCAGTCGCTTCTTCACCCTTTTAACCCTGAGAGCACCTGCCGGGGCCGCGGGAGCAGCATCCGCGGTAATAACGTGCTTTTCACGTAGACGTGCTTTCCTGAACGCTGGCTAAAGACAGGAGCGGCGCTTGCGTTGCTAATGTCACATGGTTTGACTTCAAAGCGTCTCCATTCAGTCGCTTCTTCACCCTTTTAACCCTGAGAGCACCTGCCGGGGCCGCGGGAGCAGCATCCGCGGTAATAACGTGCTTTCACGTAGGCGGCAGATGTGCTGAACGCTGACCCGTCAGATCGATGCAGCGATATCAGAGGTGGAGATTTTTCCTTCAAGGCTCTTTTTCCTCTTCGCTAATACGCCTGTAGAATAAAAATCCCTCCTTGTGCGTATTTAGAGGGGTCAAACTGCTACTTCTGACTTTTACTGCTTCATTTTTATACAATGAGCCGTGTGGGAGTCAGCACATGTGGTGCCAGATGAACATTTGTTTGTGTGAAATGAGGATGGCTTCATGAATCTGAGGATGTAAACGAGATGTTTGTAGATGATAAAATATTGTCTGGGAATCAGTGGCGTGGTATTAAAATGCTCTTACTGAAGTTTTTGAAGTGCACTCTGTGAGCCAGATTTTGCGGGAAAGTGTGCCTCAATTGCAACTTGGGAACCAAAACATAGAAAAAGTTTCCACTTGGGAACCCAAATCTGTGCAATAGTGCTCCTTTGGGATCCATAAAGAGTTAAAGTGCCCTCCTGGGAGCCAAAATCAGCTCATGTGGGAACCAAAAGGCAGAATCTAAGGATCCCAAATCTGCCAAAGTGCCCATTTGGGAGCCCAAATGTGTGCGAAAACTGCCTTCTTGGGACCATGAGGCTTGTCAAAATGTCTTTTTGGGAGCCAAACACAGTGTAAGTGGTCTCCTGGGATCCAAAATGTGCTAAAGTGATATTTTTGGATCCAATAGGCACCATAAAGTGCAACTTGGAAGCCAAAATGTGTCTATATGCACACTTGGGAACCAAAACACAGAAAGAGTGCCCACTTGGGAGCCAAAATGTGTGCAAAAATGCTCTTTTAGGATCCATCAAGCATTTCTAAAGGTATTTTGGGAGCTAAAAACATTAAAAGTGCCTTTTTTAAAGCAAAAAAAAAGCAGATTAAGGGCCCTTTTGGGACCGGAACACAGATAGACCATGTCTCAGGATCCCAAATGTGCCAAAGTGTTCACTTGTAAGCCCAAATGTGTGCAAAACTGCCCTTTTGGGGCCATAAAGCTTGTCAAAATGTCTCTTGGGGAGCCCAGCATAGATTAACTGGTCTCTTGGGATCCAAAATGTGCTGAAATTATATTTTTGGTGCCTAATTCCACACTAAAGTGCTCGCTTGGGAGCCAAAACACAGAATGAGTGTCCACTTGGGAGCCTAAATGTCTGCAAAAGTGCTCTTTTGGGATCCATTAAGCATTTAAAAGTGCGTTTTTGGGAGCCAAACACAGACAAAGTACCCTATTTGGAGCAAAAAGCAGATAAAGTACCCTCCTGGAGGCCAAAATGTGCTTTTATGCCCATTTGGAGGCCAAATGTGGTTCAAACTGCCATTTTGGGACCATAAAGCTTGTCAAAATGGCCTTTGAGGAGACCAATACAGTTTAAGTGGTCTCTTGGGATCCAAAATGTACTATGATAATATTTTTAAAGCCAAAATGTGCACTTTAGTGCTAGTTTGGGAGCCAAAATGTGCCCAAGTGCCCTCTTAAGGGCAAAACACAGTAAGCCCACTTGGAAGCCCACTCGAGAGCCCAAATGTGTGTATCAGTGCTCATTTGGGGTTCATAAAGCATTTCGAAGTGCCCTTTTGGTAGCCAAAATGAGTCAAAGTGCCCTTTTGGGAGCCCAACACAGATTTCAGGGTGTCTGGGATCCAAAAATGTACCAAAGTAATATTTTTTGCGTTGAATGCACACTTAAGTGCTGGCTAGGGAGCCAAAATGTGCCTAAATGCCTGCCTGGGAACCAAAACACAGAAAGAGGGACCACTTGGGAGCCCAAATGTGTTGGTAAGTGCTCTTTTGGGATCCATAAAGCATTTCAAAGTGCCCTTTTTGGAGCCAATCACTGATAAAGTGCCCACTTGGGAGCCCAAATGTGCACTCAAGAGCTTTCCCCAGAGCTAAAATGTACTTAAGATTTTGGAGTCATAACACAATTTAAAGGCGTCATTCTGGGATACAAAAAGCATGCCAAAATGCTTTTTTGGCAGCCAGACGTGTACTAGGGTCACAGTCTGTACAATAAATGGACATAGTCTTCCTAACGTCACCTGTCTGTTTCTAAAAACAGATTTTTGAAGCAGATCAGCTGGTGCGGCCATATTGGAAGTGTAAATAGTCTTTTTTTCTGTTGTGAAAACTGCCTTTTTTGGCTTGGTGTGTTTGTGACTTCCTGTTCTTCCAGCCTCAAGTGGACCCTGGTGTAACATCAGATTTTAGCTTTGTCTCATTGTTTTATACCTGAAGTTGCTGCTTGGCTTGAGTTTCCTTTCAGCTGGTTAAAACGTGATGAACATGTCTTAAGTGACCTTGAAAAAATACCCCAGCACACAGGTTTGACGTAAATGAGTCGTGAGACGTCCTCCATGGGATGGAGGAGCAGAGCAGGAGCTCAGTTTAAAGTTTGGGTGAAAAGGAAGTGTCATCATGTGAGGTGTTTGACAACCGTAGGTGTTTTACCCTCAGGGGATCCTGGACAGATCGCCCACTTGATCCAGAAACCGTCTGCAGAGCCGGGTAATAAGCTCACCTATCGACCACTGCAGGTCTGCTCTTCCCCCGTCCAAAACACTGATGTCTGTGCACGAGTGTTTTTTCTGGACTCTTTCAGGACTTTATTTTCTATCAGAGACGGTTCGGGCTGACATGCTACTTTCTGAATGTGTCATATTTCAGACGTCATACATGTTTTGTCCGGCTGTACCATGTAGAAACATCGTGTGATGATGCGTTCGAGGACTTGATGATGCTGTGGTTTTGTTCAGGTTCTGCGTGGCACATCCTGGTCTCTCGTCTGGTTCCGGTCCGTTTCATGTGTGCTAATGTTCAGGTGATCCAAAAGTGTTGCATGAGAAATGAGATGTAAACCTTCCTCCTTCTCCTCCTCCTCCTCCTCCTCTGCCCCCCTCTCTGACCGCTTCAGACGTTGCGAAAGAAAGGCTTTAACGGCTGCAACAGCCCCGAGCCCGACGGCGACGACTCCATCGACCAAAGCCCGCTAAACGAAGACAAGTACCGCAAGACCGAGGACCTGGACAGCCTCTTCAAGCGCTACGGCGTGAGTACCGTCACACTTTGTCACCTTATCTAACCTTCCCTTTCTCCTCTCCTCTCCTCCTCCTCCTCTCTGTCCACCCTCCTCTTCCTCTTCTTCTTCTTCTTTTGTTTTGGGGGGACGAAGGCTCTGAACAAGAAAGAGCACCGGGACTCTGAGAGCCCAGACCCCGAGGAGCCCTTCTCCCTCACCCCCCGCACTGAGGAGAAATACAAAAAAATTGACGAGGAGTTTGATAAAATGATGCAGAACTATAGGCTGTCAGTGAGTACCGCCCCCTCCCCCCCTCTGTGTAACCCCGCCCCCTCTTCATGTTGGTTCCCCGCTGCCGGAGGTTTCCGGCTGCTGATGGCGGCCTGATTACTCACAGAGCACTCGCCTTCACCATTCCTCCACCCCTTTACCTCCACCACATCATCTCTTACCAACAGCACCTCCCCCCACCCGCCAAATCACTACCCACAATCCCCTCTGATGGTGTGTGACTGAGCTGGGTCAGGATGAGCGACTCGGATAGAAACTTTTAAGACCACTTTGTTCGTCTGAAATGATGAAAAAACAGAAGCATGTAGTGCCCAAAAATGTCGACACGTTATAAAAAAACAAGGTGCTTCATAGCGCCCCCTATTGCTATGTTACGCTACAGCTTATACAAAAAAGGTTTGAGAAGTGTCTTTAGGGTGTTTTTATGGCGGCGCATCAAACTCTGATACCTAGCCATGAACCAGGAAGTCATTGTAGCTCCTTCATAAAAGTTCCAATCTGCTTCAAATTCCCGCACACCATCGAGATCCAACTTCCGACACATCTATAAGCTCAAAACTCTTTTACTGCAATAGCCCCACCCTTTAGAAAAGCGTGGTAATATCTTTTATATTATCGTCTACCTACAACAAGGGTTTTCAACCTGTGGCTCTGGAGCCACATGCGGCTCTTTGACTCGTTTGCAGTGGCTCCTTGTAGCTTTAAAACAATATATTGATGATTAAAGACACTGACACTAAATAAAATCCTGTGTTAACATTTAGTTGAACTAAATCTTCATCCCATCTGTCAATAAAGCCTGCCACCGCTCTACTTCACCTCCTACAACATCAACAGCCCACCAACTTTCCATGCACCTGTGGCTAACCTCAAGTTTTACAGCCCTGGGAAGATAACTACATCTACAAAAAGACTAATCTGGAAGAAAATGCAGATTTTAATTCTGTGCGGATGGATTCATTTAACTGACAATGTGCTGGTTTAATATACATGCTTGATATGTGGCGAGACATTAGCAAACAACAAAAAATGATGAGTTGGGTGATTTTATCAATATTATAATTAAATTCAAATATTCTTTTAATTTTTTTGAAAATTGATGAAACATTTTTGGGCTATTTTTTGACATTTCAAAAATTTATTTATTTATTTTTTAATTTATAAAATTTAAAAATTTTGCACATTTCATGTTTTTGAAATTTAATTTTTTTGAATTTCAAAAATGGTCAAAGTTATTTTAATGTAAAGAAAAAAACTTTAAAATTTTTAATTATTTTTTTATTTTATTTTCCAAAATTTAGAAATATTTTTAATATTTTGCAATTCTTTAAAATACCAAAAAGTAATTTAAGTTGATTTAGAAAAAAAAAAAAAATCACATTTACAATTTTATAAATTAAAAAAAAAAAAAAAAAAAAAAAAATTCTCATTTAGAAAATTATTCCTTAGATATTAACTATTTAGAGAATTTCATACACCCTATAGTTTTTGTTGTGATGGTATATTAGATATTGTCCTTAGAAAAGACTTAAATCCAGGTGAGCTGAGGCAAAATGGCTCTTATGAAAGTAAAAGTTGCAGATTCCTGACCTTTAGATTCCAATCTGCTTCAAATTTGACCCATGGGTCCTTCTCTAGACTCATATACAAATGAATTAGGGTGATAGGAGTAGCGCCACCTATAGGAGACAAGTGATATTCACCCCACATATGCACCTTAAAACAAGCCTCAAAACATCCACGTTCCTTTAATGATCTCTCAGCCACATTACTGAAGATGATGAATGTATCAAAGTCCCTTGGTTTGGCCAATCAGATTTGAAAGGGGCACATGCCACCTGGGCACCCCTCGGATACACCCCTGTGTTAATGATTCATCATTTTTTTTTTTGTTTTTCAAATATTAACAAAAAGTAAATTTACCGACATGTGGAAACTAAGTCAGCGTCAGCCAATGTCGGTTTTACTGCAGGTGAGAGGAACCAGCTCGGGGCTGTTTTTGTCACACGTCAGGTTAAAATACAGAAAAGAGTCTGCAGCTCCAGAAAGACTCTCATTTTCTGCAGCGCTGAGCTTCAAACTTCATGTTTTCCCTGTTATTATGTGTTCTCCTGCGTAGCTCCATATGCAGCACGCTCGCTGTGATAATTCACCTGAAGTTCCCGCCATCACAGGAAGAGCATCCTCAGGAGGAGTGTAACTTTAATATGCTGTTTCTGATGCGTCTGCAACTTCAGTAATGCACAAGAACAAACATCAGGCGGAGACGAGCGCTAACTAGGTCCCCCGTTTTCATGAAAGTTGGCATAGCAACCTGTGTCAGAGGGGGAATGATGCTTTATGGTAATCATAAACGCGTTCGGAGCGTGCCTCGGAGCAGTCGGAGCGCTCGTCTGTAAGCAGCAATCCTGCAACACTCAGCAACAATAAGGAAAGGAGCAGACGTGCAGCTGCTTCCTGACTCTGTGCAGGTAAAGAAACCGTGGTGCCTTCACTGACCGTTGGTTGTTTAGTGTATCAGAGGTCACAGGAGTCCAGGTGTGTTTCTGCTCCTCATTCTGCAGCTTTCTGGCGCTCTGCCCGGCTCCTTTTAACCGCCCGGCTCCTGTGCCAGTTTCTCTGTGATTCATTTTTCCTCCCCGCTCAATAATGCCATTAATGTCACTTTAATGAGCAGCACTCAATTTACATCCCTTCTTCCTGTCTGCCTGCTCCGCTGATTGGTCACCTGGGAGGGGACACATCGCTCATGTCGAGGCGCCGCAGAGAAAAACTGCAGTTAGTCAGAAAGTCAAACATGTGAGGGTGTTTCTCTACGGAAACTCAGACTTCTTTGCTCTATGATTTAATTTTTCTCTCTTTTTACCTCAATAGCAGGTTGAAAACTCTGGTGTAACAAAGTGAAAACGATGCAGACGTTATTAAAGCTGCAGTTCCAGAAGTGTCCACTTGAGGCTGGCCCCAAAGGCAGATGACGGACTATGAGTTTCATATTAATGTATCGATTTTTACAGTAGGTTTTCAAAGCAAATAAAAATCAATTTGGCACAATTCTCAGAAGTATTTGGTCCAAAAAACAGATTATATTTCTTCTTAGTGTTTTTAAGATAATGGAGAGGAGCTTGGATACATTATCAGAGAAAGAGACAACCCTTTAAACTATCAGCTTGGATCCTTAAAGTCCACGTTCGCTCCATCACTTTGTCTTTTTCTGGATCGACCAAAACTAGAAGTCCCAGCAGCAATCAAGAAAACAAAAGTAAGAAAGTGTATAGAAAGTGCAAAAAGCTCCATAAGAAAATAGATGCTGACAGCTTGTCCATCATTGTCCAGTCAGCCAGCCTCCACCTCCACAGGGTCCAGGACTGAGCTTCTTCAGCAGTCTGATCAGTCTCTGTCTCCTGGATCCTGTCTGCTCACAGCAGGTGAAGCTCTTCCATTGTGGCCTTGGTGTCTGCTGTTAGCTCTGTTAGCCATGTCTGTGAATAGCATGATGCTACTCTGCCCTCTGGTATTCCCTCTGTTGCTGGGTTAGCACGGCTAGCTCGTCCATCTTATTGGAGATAGATCTTACGTTCCCAATAACGATGGATGGAAGGACAGGTCCATGTCGTCACTTCTTGGCTCACACCTGAGAACCAGCACGTTATCTTCACCTTGTGAGGAAACATCTGGCCTAGCACCAGTTAGCATTGAGATTCTACAGGCTGCTAACAGCTGATTTCACATGTATACAATGCAGCCATGGTTACATGTAGGATCTCCAGACAAACACAGGAGAAAAAATAGTAAAAATATCACTGAAGACACAAAATTTTTGGTGTCCATGACCAACAAATGAGCCATACAAATACGAAGATGTCGAAAAAGAGACAAAGAGCTGGGCGGCGTCTAGCAACATGATGTTATATTATGTTATTATGATACAGCATGTTATCTTTACATTAGTGGTTAATCTGGTTTCAAACTAATACACAATATTATTGTTTATTGCCAATAATTTGTTGCTACATCAACACAGGCCTACGTACATAAAGCCTTTGGTGTTACGTCAGGTGTGTACCGATGACATCAAACCCATCCACATTTCTTAAACATCCTGAAAACAAACTTATTTCCACCCAAAAACATTGTTCTCCTTCCTTAAAAAGAAAAAGGTTTTGCATTTTAAACTTTAAAATTTGAGGGTGTGTTGCGTCATTGGACTATAAAACACAAATAACGTCTCAGGGACTTCCTCTATTCCTCTAATCTGCCAAAGGAACAAGAAAAATTTGCTCGAAAATTTGTTTAAAACTAGGAAAAAGTCTAAGTACAAGTAACTTTTCTCTTGTTCCATTGGCAGATTTATTTATTTTTGACTTGTTACAAGAAATTCAGAGCTCATTTTAATCTTTAAATTACTTGAAATAAGATATTTTTCTGGACTTGTCAGGTGAATGTGGCTCATATTAAGTCTAAAAACACATTTTCTGGTGAAGATAAGACAAAAACACTTGATAAGATTTCAGATTTTGCAGTGAGGATCCAGGTCCTACTCCTAAAAGAAACCCTCTGGCTTAAGTTAGCCTCTGTGTGTTAAAAAAAAAAAGATTAAACATCGCAAAAAAAAAAAATTCAAAGCAGAAATAAAAATAAAAGAAGTTCAAATAGAATAAAAGATCAATAAATACAGGCTATGGAAACCAAAACAGCTCATTTAAAGGCTGTAGAAATGACAGTGTTGCTGAGTCAATGTTTGACTTTTGGATCCAGCCTCTTGTGGACACTGGAGGTACTGCAGCTTTTTTGCACTTTCACTCCATCTTCATTTTTTAGCACCAGGTTGCACTTGGTTGCATTAAATAAAAAAAGAAAAGAAAGAAAAAGACAGATTAATTAGAGAAATCATCACTAAAAATGCAACTTTCTCCATTTAAAGCAGCATTCACTCTGGAAACGGTGAACTGACCATCAGGAAATTCACTGATATCACGACTAAATGACTTTTCCTGTTGGAAATAATCATTGAAAACAAACTGTCGCCACCTCATGTTTTTAACACTCTACACTCTCCTGGAGCTCTCTGTGGTTGGATGTTAGCGGGGCGCCTCCAGCAGGCAGACCTCCTCTGACCCCCCCTCCTCTGACTCTCTGTATCTAACCCCCCCGGCTCGGCTCGGCTCGGCTGGCCCTGCACACCTTTTCACTGAGCAACACAAACAGAACAAACATCCCCACCCACCTCTCCTCCCCTCAGCTTCATAATCCCCAGCATGACAGCTCGGGGCCGGGATCTACACGCTTAATCCCACTCGTACTAAAATACCTCCTGAGGTAGGGAGAGTGGGGGGGGCAGCAGCCGGCGAGACGAGACCCCCGAGCTAACGTTACACTGGCACTGAGTGAAAGCAGCTTTTTCAGCCCGCGGGTTCTGGTTTGATCCTCTCTGGCTCTGAGTCCGTGTGTCGGGGAAATTAATTAGAAATAGATTTCTTCCTTTAACGGCCGCGATGCTGAAAGGAAAGGACGTCTTAACGTCTTCTGCAGAGGGTCAGCGAGAAATTTCAACACAAGAAAACTCAAACATAGAGTTAATTCAGACAGAGCTTCACAGTTTCATCGAATCAAGTCCAATCTGATTTAAAAACAACCACCAAAGGGCGACGAGCTTTACATCGAATTCAGCTTCAGGAGTTTCCTCTTTAACGAATCACAGATTTATTCCAGCGCTTTCCAATAAGAACAGAATCTTTAAGTTTCACCTTTAAACGACCTTCAAAAAGCAAATATGAAGATTTTAATGTCAGACATTTATGGTTCAGAGTAAACAGGGAAACAGTGATTTAACAGCCAAACTGAGGTCACAGGAAGCCAAAGTGGGACAAAAAAATTTGAACTTTTATGCAAAGAAATCACAAAGATAATGCTACAAATCTCAACCACATCACCTAAAATTAAAAAAAGATTTTTACAGGATCGTACAAATAAAAACACCAGAAAACATTGGAGCATATATAGAAAAGTTAAAACTCATAAATTTATTTTTAATCCTCAAACATCAGCTCAGCTCTTCCAAACAAAATTGTAACTTGGAGTAGAATAAAGAAAAACTAGAGAGAGATAGAGCACGAGCTAAAGGCTAAAACATAAGCTAGAAATCTAACAAGCTAAAAGCTAAAATGGGAGCTAAAGGCTAAAACATGAGCTGAAGAACAAAAAAAAAACAAGTTAAGGCTGAAGCACAAGCTAAAGGCCGAAACAAGAGCTAATGGCTTTAACGGGAGCTAGAGGCCAAAAAATTAGTTCAAGATAGGATGAGGGCTAAAAGCCTAAGCTAAGCAAAAGGCTATAACATGAGCTAAAGGAAAAGCAAAAACTAAAGGCCAAAAAACAAACTAGAGGCTAAATCATGAGCTATAGAACAAAACACTTAGCTCAAAACTCAAACATAGGCTAAAGCCTAAAACACAAGCTAATGGCTTAAATAGGAGCTAAAGGCCAAAACATTAGCTCAAGGCACAAAACAAGGGCTAAAAGCTAAAACACTGGCTAAAGGGTAAAATATTAGCTGAATGCTTAATTGGGAGCTATAGGCCAAAATATTAGCTCAAGACTAAAACAGGGGCAAAAGCTACGGAAGAAGAAACACTTTTACATGAGCTAGGATGATGGATAAAAGCTAAAGATAAGCGAAAGGCTAGAACATGAGCTAAAGAACAAAACACAGGTTAATGCTTAAGTACAGGCTAAAGGCCAAAACACAAGCTAATAGCTTAAATGGAAGCTCAAGACCAAAACATTAGCTCAGGACTAAAACATTGGCTAAAGGCTAAAACGTGCTAAATAACAAAACACAGGCTAAAGGAAAAATAAGAAACTTAAGGCTAAAACTTAAAGCAAAGGCTAAAACATGAGCTAATAGCTAAAACATGAGCTAAAGAACAAAACAGAGGCTAAAGGCTAAAACACGAACTAAAGGCTTAAACATGAGCTTAAGACTTGAAGTCAGGCTAAAGGTGAGGGACTCATCTCAGAGCACTGAGCTGTGAGTAGAGCTAAATACAGCTGGCTGCTAAACTACGCTACAAACTGACAAAGTTAGCTCGTTGTCAGGTTACAAAGTGTAGCTCTACCTAACTGTTGATAAATACCATACCTCGTGGAGTTGGATCTGGGAAAAAGTAGAGTTAGAAAGAAGATCTCCATTCATTTTCAGAACAAACACGCACCTTGTTCAGAGTCACATCTCCACCATAGTGTGTGAGACTCCGGGCCATAAGATGGCGCTGCAGTCCAACTAAAACAGATCTTTCTTACTGACTTTCAGTGTTTTAACGTTCGGCTGTTGAGTCTTGGCTCTGTTCCCTGAGGTTTTCTCTTGTAAAGCTTCATTCGTTAACGTTTACTTCTTTTCTGGGTTTTCTATCCAAAGTTTTTCGATCGCCACCTGCTGGTCGGTGGTGTGTAGTGCATGCAGGCCCAGTTAAAGTTGCCCAATGTTGCTCAGTGCAGCCACCTTAACACACATGATTGAATCTAAATCTTAAACACAAAGTATTTTACTCCCTGTTTTTTTAGTGCTGTTCTTCCTCTAGAGTGTCGGAGCGGCACCCTAGCGCCCCCTTTTGTCCACCTTTTCTCTGAGCTCTGTATGTGTCCTGTGAGAATAAATCAGCCATATAGGAGCCGAACAACCTCAGTGTAAGATTACAGTAATTGAGGTTTTGTCTTAAAGTAAGTTGCTCTTAAGAGTCGGCAACCCGCAGGCTCATTTTGTAATTTCACACCATGAGAGCGACGCAAACGTCCTTTTAAATAATTCAGCTTCTTTCTAAAGCTGCTGCTTCCACAGAGCCACAGCTGAGAGTGAAGGAACTTAAACACAGGTAGAAAGAACAGAAGCAGGTTAAATCACCTGTTTACAGCTCTGTGCATCCAGAAAACACACCCTGACTGTGAGAGCTCCTCTGAGAGAAGATTAGTTCCTCTGCTCCTTTTGTTCCCCTCACACAGACGAGGCCTTCAGCTTCTTCACAAGTCGTCAGAAACGCTCAGGTATTTACCTCACAGCTCGTCTTTTTGTCGTCTTTGACCCGTTTTAAAACCTGCAGGACGACGAGCAGGGCGTGCAGAGTCAGAGTGAAACAGTCGGATGTAAATCCAGACGTAATTTGGCCAAAAACACAGATTGATGTTCAGTGAGGCAGAGAGCGGAGCGGGAGAGGACACATTAAAAATTCATATTTAGAAAAGAAGGAGAAGGAGAAGGAGAAGGAGACAGAAGAGGAGGTTTTGTAGTGAAGTCACCTAGCAACAAGAGGCGGGCATCAGCGTCAAAGTCCTGCTGAAGACAGCGATAAAAAGAGGAACACACCTGATGTAGATGAAAGGTGTCTCTGACCTGAAATGCTCTGCTCTCAATGGGCAAACCATTCATTTTCAACGTAATGAGCGCCAATAACTACACCCCATCCGTCTGTAGGGACAAACAAGGTCAAAAACACAGATCAAGGTTAAAATGTGGAATATACTTGATTTTGTCAAATTTCTTAATAAAAATGTCTCACAATATCAAGAAAAAGTAAAATTAATATAAAAATACATTCATTTATTAAAAATTTTAAAGGATGTCCAATTAATCTCCCATTGTTAAGTTTCTGTCAGCTCATGTCTAAATATGTCTGAGTATTATTTTATCTTTCTTTATTCCAAAAAGTATATAAAATTATTTATTAAGAGAAAAAAATCTGGTGAATAATTATTTTAAAAAAAAAGATTTTTGGGGGGGTTTATGAAATTGTACATGTGATGTTTTTGTTTTTTATTTTGAATAAATTTGCAAATATTTCTAAAAAAAAAAGGAAAAATTTGTAAAATCATAAATTTGTGAAATACATGGGATTTTATAAGTTGCAAAATTGTTCAAAATTTTTTTAAAATTTCTAAAATTTGCCCTTTTTTTAAATACAATATAAAAATTCCAAAAATGTGCAAATTTTTCCAAAATAAAAATTTAAAACTTTTCCAAAAATTTTGAATTTCAAAAATTTGTTCAATTTTTCAAAAAATAAAATTAAATAAAACATTTTAACATTAAAAAAAAATCAGTTTAAATTTCAAAAATTTGTTCAAATGTAATAAATTTGCAAAAAAAAAAAATCAAGGTTCTTTTTTTTCTTTTTTAAATTGCTTGTTTTTCACAAAAAAATAGAAAAAAATGAAAATTTTGCAGAACCTTTTGAAATAGGGAATTTTATAAATTTGGAAAATTTAAAAGAATTTGGAAAAATTTAAAGTGGCAAAATTTTTAAAACGTTTGTTCAATCTACTAAACGTCTGGATTTTTTGAAATCTAGAAAACACTTAAAAAATTGAAATGTAAAAAAGAAATAGTAAAAAGATTAAAAAAAATTAAAGTTGGATTTTTTACATCTGGAAAAAATGTCAAAAATTGAAATCCCCAAAAAATGGTAAAAGATTGATTAAAAGAAATGAAAGTTTGATATTTTGAAATTTGGAACAAACATTTAAATATTTAAATTCAAAAAATTTGCAAAAAAGATAAAATAAAAAATTTGCAAAAAAATTGGGAGCTTTATTGCAAGATGTGCATATTTAGTGTAAGAATATTTTTCTCAGGATTTTTATATAGTGTCAGTGTCTTTAATCATCAATACCCTCTGTAAGAAAAATAATAATTCTTTATCTCAATAATAAATTTTTAAAGCTACAAGGAGCCACTGCAGAGGACTCAAAGAGCTGCATCAGGGTCCAGAGCCGCAGATTGAACACCCTTATTATCAACAGAGTCAGATGCTGAGCCCCGCCCCCTCAGCTCTGTGACAATAATTCCTCTGAACTGCTGTTTACACACCTCCGCCCCCGTCGCACTAACCCCTCACCCCTCATCCACCCTCCATCCACCCTCCATCCTCTCCCCTCCCTCTGCTTGGCAGGTGTGCCGTGGTGCAGTGCTGTGAGCTGCTCTCTTCACCACACGCCGAGCAGCTGACTCCGTGCTCTCTGCTCAGGGACTGTAGACTCTGAAGATCTGGTTTTAACTCTCAGGAGAGTCAACAGGGTTTGAGTTTCCTTCTTTTGGTCCTGGTTGTACGGAAACGGTATCGCTCTGTGACCTTAAGATCAGCTGCGCGCGTCTTCAGTTATCACTAAAGGAAGTCTCTAAACTCCAACACACAAAACTCATGTCGGATATCTTCACTTTATCCTGACCATTATCCTTTTTCTAAAGTTAAGGCTCCTGAATAAAAAAGCATTTTAAGTCTGCTTCTTTTGTTTTTCAGAGTCATAATTCAAATAAATTAAATTTCAAAAAGTTTTATTGGTCCTTGTGGGCTTATTTAAAAGCAAAAAACAGCAGCAGTATAAAAGGAAAAATAATCCAATCCAAGTGTAAAGCCAAGAATCAAACCACAGTCTGTTATTAACAGCATGTTCAAGAAGTTGGATGAGAATTGGACGAGAGGAGCGTGAGATTTACTCAATTTGTGACATCACAGATTGGTGAATATTTTTCAAAACAGAAAAATAAACTCAAAAAGGAAAGTTTTCTTCTCCAAATTGAGCGTCCACATTTCATCGTTTGTCTTTGTCAAAGGGAGAAGTATTAACGTTAGAAATAATTTGGTGCAACAGTGGAGGAGGCTTCTTGAAAGCGATCTATCAGGTAATAGTAGGGGACAGTTTTTTAAATCTTACAGTTCAGGCAGAAATGAGAGTTTTCAAAAACACCAGCTGAAGATAAATAAGAGGTTAAACTGTGAAAAGCTGTCGCGAAGGAATTAAAGGGACAGTACGCAGAATAAAATGAGCATAATACCCCTTCAGGATTCAGGTCAGTTTTATGGTGTTTTATAGTTTATCTTCTGTTCCAGTTTGATACCAAACAGAGCAGGTTTTAAGTCTTCAAAGAACACAAGCACAACCAAAAATAGCGTAAAGTCTCCTTCAGCCTCAGCTCCACGTCTTTGTGACTCATCTCTTCTTTTACCTCCTCTCGCCCACCAAACGCGCTGAAAGTACCGAACGTTTCAGAGAGAAAAGACGGAGGGCAGGAAGGTGTCCTCGTCCTCCTCTGAGTTAAACTGGGTCCTCGGCTCTCTGAGTACAGTACAGAGCGGCTCTGGCCCACTTTCTAAGTTTAGAAGACCTTCTTTCTGCTGGAGCGGGAACAGGGTGAAATGGGTCAGCAGGCTGGACCACCTCGAGTCCTTCACCTTCATTTCTCCGGGACCCTGAGCCGTCAGATCAGAGACACGTAAACAGCCGAAGAGAAAAAGATAAGAGCAGCGTCTTTTATTAACCGACCGGACTCTGTCACATGTCAGAGGGGTGGTGGGACGGAGCTCAAACACACAACGCTATAACCCACCGCCGCTGCTGCAGCGAGACCTTAACCCGGCATGAGATGTGAGAGGCGACACAGCTTCTGGCCTTTCCACAAAGTCACCCTGCATGCTCAGACTGAGCAGAGTGTGTGTGTGTGTGTGTGTTGAGAAGAGGTTTGAAGTGTGTGTTTGGCTGAATTTTAGAGTCAATTTTCAAAACACTTTAAACTTTAAGAAAGATGTCTGTACATATTCTACATATGATTTCATTATGCATTTACTCAGTTATCAATAAATTAACAAATATTGGAGTGCAGTTACAATCTACTGTATAAGGATTAAATAATATGGGATCAGATTACAAAATAAATTTAAAAAATTAAAATTAAATTAATCAATTAAAAAAAATAACTAAAATTAAATTAATCAAAATTAAATTAATTAAAATTAAAAATAAATTAACTAATTAAAATAAGATTAATTAATTAATTAATTAATTAATTAATTTTAAAAAATAAATGATATACATGTTTTCACTTAACATTTTCTTACAAAAAAGGTGAATAATCAAAAAAGAAGCGGGCTGAAGCTGGGCCTTATTTTTACCTATCCTGTAGGATCCATAAAATAACCCAGAATATGAATCATACAAAGAAGACAAAAATTAGATTTTTTCTAAATTCCTCTTCCTAATAATTTCACACGTCAGTTATTTTACAGTGTGATCCTTCACTCAGCAAAGATCGACAAAATTTCCAATCATCACTGAGTCCTTTCCATAATTTAACTCCTAAAAATGAAATGCAGATGTATTTGCATTAGTTCTTACATGAAACGTGCTTGAATTATACTTTTTTTTATCTTAATTAAATGTAAAAAGTTGAATACAGGTAAGAATACTTTCATTATTTCCTTGAAACAGTATTTTTGATGTTTTTAATTATTCAGTATCCAGGAATTTTAAGGTGCAAGACACTATAAATAACCTGTTGGTGGTTTCAGGATAGAAGCTTTATTTACCCTTAACGCAATATGACGGATATGGCATTTAAAGTTTATGTACTCTCTGTATGATATATTCTATATGTGGCTTTCATTACACTCAAAATTCATTAACGCTTATAATTTTAATTTCATGTAGGATATTTTTTTTTCACAGTTAGTCCCAGCACCACCAAGCAACATACATTTGTTAAATTTTGTTTTTGTTTTATTTTCATTAAATGAAAATTGATATTGATGTCAAACCCCATTTTAAATATGATCAACTTCTGTCTTCTATTTTCAACAAGCAAAATAAACCTGTGTCATCTGCAAATGTGATGGATTTCAACTAACTTAATATTGTGCAAATATCATTCAATAAATTATAAATAACTTACGTCCCAGAACGGAACCTTGTGGAGCACCAAAAAGTTAATTTTTATAGAATATGACACTGTTTTGTTAATTTTCCCACACTTAAACCATTTATTTATTTATTTATTTAATGAATTAAATAATAATAATTAATTTATCTATTTATTTATTTGTTTTTATTTAATTTTTTTTTTTTCAAGATTCACAATAGTAACAACAATAACATTTGTGAATTTTTATGCAGGAATAGTTATTTATATTGAAGTTACAGAAAAATGAGGCAGAAAGAAAAAAATAATAAAAATATTTAAAAAAAAAAAAATTAATAAATTATACACATGATCAATAACAATATTAAAAACCTATACACCGGTCTTAACACTTAAGGCTAGAATTACCTTTGTAATTGTGTGTGTGTGTGAGTGTGTGTGTGTGTGTGTGTGTGTGTGTGTGTGTGTGAGTTTCTCACCTGCTGGCTGGTTTGTGCTGCTGCTGATCACTAACTGATCACCTGTCCGTTACTGTGTATCTATCTCTGAAGCTGATTGGCTCCAGTCTAAGCCCCGCCCTCTTCCTGTCTCCCCCTCAGTCCACCGTCCCACAGCCCACCTTCTCCATGCCCGTCACCGTGCCAGTATCCAATCAGAACGCAGCGGCGGCAGTGGCCCTCCAGTTCAGCAACAACCCAGGCGGCGCCCTGGTCACCACCACCTCCTTCGTCACCTCCACCCTCACAGACCCACGCCTCCTGTCGCCGCAGCAACCGGCTCTGCAGAGAAACACGGTGTCGCCGGGGTTACCACAGCGACCAGCCAGCGCAGGTAAGACACACGCAGGGTGAAGCTGTGCAGCTTATCGATAACAAAGCTGTTTTTATTTCCTCTCTAACATCCACGTTTCATCCACGTTTCATCCACGTTTCATCCACGTTCATCCACGTTTCATCCAAACACCAAACACGCTCGGCTTTGATGCTCAGCAGCTGATGAGTTTTCATCCCTAAAAGCAGCGAGAAAAGAAAACAGACAAAAAACCCCAAACATGAGTGAAGGATGAAAGACTTCAAAGTGCCCGCCCACACAGTTTGATTGACAGGTGCTCTGCTGCAGCACTGAACCGTCTCAGAAATAAAGAAATGCACATTTCTCTTTGAGTCAAGCATTAAAAACAAACCAGGCTGCTTCAGGTGAGTCTGAAAAACACGCTCCTAAAGTAACCTCTCCTTCACTGCATGCAAACGATCAATACTTTATTAAGCTCTGTAAAGGGAGCTCTGTGCAGAAAGTATTGGCAGAAAGGACGATGAGAGCAGCTGAAGTGCTCTTAATGTACATAATGTGTAGGAACGAGCAGCGAGATCATTGGACGGCGTTCACAGTGAAGAGGAACAAAAAGAAGAAACTCTAAAAACAGCCAATCAGGAGCAGATCATCAGTTAGAGTGCCAGAGTTTCTGTTCTCACCTTTACATGAAGGTATAAACCTTAATGAGGTCGAAAAAAAGCCAATTTAAACTCATTAAATACAGCGATGCAGCTGTTTCTGGACTCTTTTAAAACCTTTACTTAAAAAGGAGCCATTTTTCTTCAGCTCACCTGGATTTAAGTCATTCAGGTGCCACAAAATCTGCTTGATCTTCACAACAAAGAAAATTAAGTGGATAAAATTCTGTGTATATGAAAAATCTAGTGGATAATTATATAGCTGAGAATTTTTTTGAATTTTTAAGACAGTAAATTTGATGTCTTAATTTTTTTTTTTTAATGAATTTACAAATATTTTATTAAAAAAAAAAAAAAAAAGGGATTTGAAAAAAATTAAAAAAATTTTTGCAATTTCTTAGGTTAGAAGTTTTTGCCAAAACTTTTAAAATATGTTGACATTTCATTTATTTGCAAATACTTAAAAATAAAAAAAAATAAAAATTGTAAGAATTGGAAAAAAAATACATTTTGAAAAAATATGCAAAAAATTAAAAAATGAAGTTTAAAAAATTTACAAAAAATTAATTTAAAAAAAAAATCAGAAAATTGCAAAATTCATGAAAATATTTCTACTTTTTTTGCCTCGTCTTCAAACAAAACTGACGAAAAGAGAACCATAATAGAGCTGTGACTGAAAATCAGTGTCAACAACAAGCGTGTCTGGACATGTGCATCACCTTTAAGGGTCCCCCGGAAACACCTCCGTTGTGTTTTTACCATAGACTGTATAAATCATGGATGTAGTCTCCCTGACCTTACCCGTCTGTTGCTGAAACGGAAATCGAAGCAGATCGCCTATCGCCTGTCGGTCACGTGACCCTCAGCTGTGCCTCTTGCGATCTTGATATCCTCTGAACTGCCGAGTTAGAAAAAAATTCACCCCCCGTACAGTGGGTGAATCCTCTTGATGAAGATGTTTTCTTAATTTGCTTGTGTTTTGTCTATTTGCATGTGTTTTCTTAAGTTGCAGGGCCACCGTAGCTGAGAACTGAAAACCACAATTACAAAGTTTAAAACACTTTTTTAAAACTTAAAAAAAATTCAATTTTTCAAAACATTTTTACAATAAAAAAAAACAAAAACAAAGAGATTTAATTTTCAAGAACTTGACACTTTTACAAGCATTGAGACACATTTTCAAAGTCTGAATTTTGATGGAAAGGAAACGTACTAAATGCTGAATGTTTCCTGGAGGTGATTAAACCTGAGGTCATATCTTCAAATTGTGTTGAGGTTAAAAAATTCCTGTTTGTAAAAGTGTTTCCAGGAGCAAATCCTAGATGTTGAAAAGCTCAGCCCCAACCCTCTAACTTGAGGACACCAGCCCTTATGACATCATCAGCTGTGTGGTTTCCATGGTGATAGGAAGCATTGCTAAACTCGTAGCACTGTTGCTACTCTGGGCTGCAAAGGGTTTAAATCCCTTTTTCATGCAGACTCTGTGAATGCATCACGTTGTTTTTTTTTCCCAGCATGCAACTTTTGCATTTCAAAACCACAACAGGTAACAAACAGGAGTTTTACATGCACAAAAAATCTAAACTTAGAGACTGAGCTGCAGCCGTCACAGCCTGTTTTGAAGCTGCAGACAAATGAAGGATTAATCAGTTTGCTCGTCCTCCTAGAGAGGAGAAAAAAAAAACGTGTCCAGAAGTTTGAGATATGATGAAGTGGGACCAGGATTTGTTAGCACTGACAGTTTGGGTTAGCATGAGTTGCTGTGCGTTGCCACGCTCTGTGTTTTACAGAGAGAACAAGCAGCAGAATGAGCAGAGCATCGAGTGTGTGTCGGTGTATCGACGTCCCGTGAATAACTCCTGTTTGCTCTCATAAACACACTCCGCCTTTTAATGACACACATCCATCTCTTCCTCGACGGAGGCTGCGCCGCCGCCGCCTGCCTCTGCGTGGCAAACCGATCCTTCACCCCCCGACTAAAAGGATTTGTGCCCCGTTTCTGCGTCTCAGACGAGGTTACTTATCAGGCTTTGTTCCTGCAGTGTAATCTCATTGTAAGTCAGAATCAGGTGATGTAACGTGCAACAAATGCATTACAGCATCTTTCATAACATGCCGTTCTCCCAGGCAGGAGGGTTTCACATAGCAGTAATGAGCCCCCTCCTCCTCCTCCTGCTTCTCATAACTTCAGCAAACGCTCTGCAGCACTCTGCTATGCGTCCCACATTACCAGAGATGTATTGGGTTCAGCGTGTTTGCTTATTGGTGTGTTTCCATGCGTGCAGCCAGCCAGAGACTCTGCAGCCGCCCCTGATGACCTCAGCTCTCTGCCTTTCTGTCAGGAGCTGAACCGAGCGCTGGACTCGGGCAGAGAAAGAAGTTTCTCTGGGAGGAAATGTTTGCTTCAATGTGCAAAGACCTGTTGTTTTCCAGCTGCAGCAGCTGTTTGGTTTTTATTTCCCTAAACTGCTTAATCAGAGTCTTTTGTATTTTATTTTGTTGACCTTCATCCCATCTGTCAATAAAGCCTGCCACCGCTCTACTTCACCTCCTACAACATCAACAGCCCACCAACTTTCCATGCACCTGTGGCTAACCTCAAGTTTTACAGCCCTGGGAAGATAACTACATCTACAAAAAGACTAATCTGGAAGAAAATACAGATTTTAATTCTGTGTGAATAGATTCATTTAACTGACAACGTGCCAGCTTAATGTAAATCCTTGATATGAGCGAACAACCAAACAAGACAAATTAAGCAGTATAATCAGTTATGTTTTGAAGTTCAAGTAATCTTTCAAAGAAATTTAAAATTTTGTAAATATTTTAAAATTCAAATTCTCTTTTTTTCTTTTTTTTTCTTAGTTTTGGCCAACTGTGACATTTATTTTTTTGCATTTTGACATTTTTTATAATTTCAACAATTTTTGAAATTTTTGAAAATGTTTTAAATTTCAAATTCTTTATTTTTCTTATTTGTTAAGTTTTGGCCTACTGTAATTTTTTTTGGTTTTTTTGCATTTTGACTTTTTTTTTTAGTTTTAGAAATTTTCAAAAAAAATTCAAATTCTTTAATTAAAAAATCAACATTTTTGCAATTTTTTCAAAATTCATTTTTGTATTTTTTTAATTAAAAACATTAACAATTTTGCAGATTTTTTTGAAATTTCAATTTTTTAATCAAAATTTTTCCATTTCTTTATTTTTATTTGAAAATTTCTTCAAATTTAAACTTATTTGATATCTTTGCACGTTTTTAAAGTTTCATCTTTTTAATGACATTTTTGCAAATTGAAATTCCGTTGTTTTTTTTTGTTTTGTTTTGAAATTTTAGCAAACTTATTGAAAACAAATACTAAGTACATTGCATGTATAATTTTATGACCTCTAAAGAATTCTTGTTTAGATAATTATTCCTAAGATTATTACTAAACATTAAATTTTATTCTTTTTATTGTCTTTTTTGTGAAGATAAAGTAGATTTGTGGCTCCTGAATGACTGTTATTCAGATGAGTTGAGGCAAAATGTCTCCTAGGAAAGTGAAGTACCAACTTAAAATAACTACTTAAAGCTCCTGTGAGGGTGTTTTGACAGCTGTGAAATAGACTAGAAAAGAAAAGTTGGTGCCTGTTTGTTATGACAAATAAAATTAGACAACAAGTGACAAGATTGATATTATGTTGAAAATCCAGGCAACATTACCTTACAGTATTTTTGCTCACTATTCCTCAAACAAATTGTCACCGATTGTCACTTTTCCACTTTTCAGAATGTCCAGGAGAAGTGCCTGTCTACTTTTCACAGTTCTAGCTTTTGTATTTTCTAAAATATTCAGAATTTTCCATGTTTTTTGGCCCATTAAAATGAATGGAAATGATCCATTGCAGTGGAGACCACACAAGTGATGATGTCATAATGCTACACAGCTGATGATGTCATAAGGGGGTTAGGGTTAGGGCTCAGCATTTCAGCACTCAGCATCTGCTTCATGGAAACGCCCCGTCCTCTAGTTTCTCTTTTATTTCCTTAATGTCTGAAACAGACGGCACAGGGTGGCCGACAGAAAACCACTTTATCCACAGGGGGCGCCAGAATTCAAAATGCTCCAATAATTGATCTTTTAACTGCATGTTGCACTCAGAGAGTTATCTGATCTGTGTTTATTTCCATGATAATGTGTGATAAAAAATGAGCTTTTCACATCAGGTGTAAACTTCATCCTTTTCCAGGATAACGAATCTGCTGCTCCCCCCCCTCCCCCAGTCTGACTCAAGTACCATCCAGACCGGCTGAAGAGCCTCTTATAAATTAATAGAATTGCAGAATTGAAACCAATTAAGCTCCTTCATAGAGTGAAGTGGATGTCGACGGCAGAAGCCCTGGTTTTCATTTCATCCGTCACATTTTAATCACATTTTCCAAACAGGGATGATCAGCCGCGGTGATCAGGGCTCAGGTGACGAAACGAGGCTGATGATGATATTTTAAAAAGCTCATGATGTGGTTTTTGTGTTCCAGGTGCTCTGCTCGGAGGAGATCTGGGGAATTCAAACGGAGCGTGCCCGAGTCCCGTCCGTAAGTAGCACAATCACTTCCTCTTTCAGCCTCCTCCTGTGTTTCGGAAACACGTTTTAAAAAGGGGAAACAAGTTTGGAGCGTGACACACAGATGAAGCCATGCAGAGTATTTCTGAGCAGCAACAGGCCGTCACGTGTGCACGACTCGGACACAGACACGCTCACAGGAGCAGGCAAACACCTGTTGACTGCCGACAGCTGAAGGTCAGGGGACGAGCTGCTCGGGATCCGTCCGGAGAGCAGAGTTCAGTTTTGGAAAGAGTTTGGAAACAGGAACAGAAAGTCACAAAGAGGCTCCTCAGCTCTTTCTGTGCTGAAGTGAGACTTCAGATGAAGCCGTGTGACATTAAACCTGACCTGGCGTGGACTCTGCCAGCTGTTGCACATGTCGGAGAGGGAGCTTAACATTTTGTTCCCGCCTCATCGACGTGTTTGTCATTGGTTTCCTTTCTGACTCTGATGTCAGGATGACTTTACTCCATGCTAACAGCTAAACTTTCTAACATGACTCCTGTAGAGCAGGATTTGGGTTTCTGATTCATTTTCTATTTAACGTCTGGTCAGAACACACGTTTAACTTTCCATCAGGAAGTCAGAGTTTTATTTATTTGTATGTTATTGTATTTTGAAACTTAATGATTAGATTTTAGGCAGCCTATTTGACCAATGGTCGGAGACTACAGCTGGAAATTAGCCGTGAAGGCTAAAGCTGCCTCTTTCACTGTACAGTGAATTATAGGAGACTGTCAACGATACAATTAACAGTATTTAATTGTAGAGATCAATAATTATTTTTGACATGTTATAATTCCAGCCACACATATGTACAATGTAATTTTCAAGAGTAAGCATCTCATCTTTTCTAGCTATGCCTGGATAGCTCAGTGGATAGCAACACTGACCTTGATATTTATATATACATATATATATATATATATATATATATATATATATATATATATATATATATATATATATATATATATATATATATATATATAAAATTTTATTTTTTATTTTTATTTTGGCAAAATTTGGAATTTTTTGTTATAAAAAATAAAAAAAACATTTTTTTTTCAAAAATTGGTTAACATTTTCAAAAGATTTTTTTTAAAAATTTGCTTAATTATAAAAAATGAATTGAATACTTTGCAAAAAAAAAAAAAGGTTTTAATCGCCAAAATTTTCAAAGTTTGAAAAATGTTTAAAATATTTGGATTTTTTTTAATATATATATTTGTAATAAAAAAAAAAGCAAGAAGCTCCAAAAACCTGCAATATTTTGCATAAAAAAATCTAAAAGTTTTTCTGCCAGAGGTGATGAAAATATATATATTTTTTTAAAAATACATCACAGTGGTGATGATAATAATAATAATAATAAAATTATATATATATATATATATATATATATATATATATAGAGGGGTGTAACAGTACACAAAAATCAGGGTTCGCTAAGTATCTTGGTTTTAGGGTAATGGTTCTGTACATTTTTGGTACAGTATGGAACAACACAAAACCTTTTGCTTGTTTACGAGTTTATTAAACCAAAAACTTGCCATTATACAGCGAGGGGGGAGGCTCTTCAAGCTCTGGTTGGTCGTTAGCAGTAGCCATGATGCACAATTCAGACACAAGCTCCTGTGGCTACAGAAGCTCTTAGATATTCGTCTTCTGATTGGCTCACCGTGAGACATCACGGCCACATGATATGCACATGATTGCAAAGCACGAATCACTGACCACTTTCCTCATGAATATTAAAACGCCTTCTCTGCTCAGCCAATCATAGACGAGTACTCATGTGAATGTTAAAGAGCCATGTGCAGCGGCTAACGTAAACTTACTGTGCTCGTTCAATACAGCACTGTACCGAACTGAACAGCCTTATGGAGCAGATGGCATGGATACATGTACTGTTACACCCCTAATATTTATATATATATATATATACATAAAATGCAATGATTACTAGTCAAAAATGCACTATACATTAGTCATTAGTCATAATTAAATTGTTAATATTTAAAATTTAATGACTTTAATGAATTTAAATTTGACTTTTATTTATGCAGCAAAAGTCCCTTTTGCTATAGAAGTACGTTAAGCCCATAGAAATAAATTCATCCTAAGACACAAGTGACATCACTCTTTGTATTGGAAATCGATGCATCTCTTCAAAAATGGCCGCTCATTCGCCAAAATATTCTTGGGCCCAGATCTTTGCTTCTGTTCTAATTCAGAGTAAACTCTTGAGTTGATAAAAACATGATTATTAAAAAAGCTAAGATTTATTTGACCTGTTTTTGGATGCTAGAGCTGTACGTGCTTTATCACAGTCAGTCAGCAGGGGGAGCTCTAACTGTTTTGGCTTCAGTTTTGAGAAGCTTCTGTGTTCATTTGATTCAAAGGGAGCCAGAATGTGCTCCTCATCCTCCCTCTGTCCTGTCTTCACACTCAGCCACACCTCCTCCCTCCTCCCTCCTCCCTCCTCCCTCCTCCCTCCTCCCTTTCATCCTGTCTCCGTCAGCTGTTCCCCCTCGTCTTCTCCCAGGATTTATCCCCCACTCCACACACACACACACACACACACACTCATCCAACTGTCCCTCGTCTTGGCAGCGGGCTCTCCTCAGAGGTGACTTTGACACAGACCAGGTCCCCCCTCCCCCCTTAGATCCCATTAGCAGGGACAGATAGAGCCGGTCTGTCCTGGGTGATAGATTCAGAGTCTCTCTCTGTAAAGGTACCGTCCCAGGGTGAGGTGGGCCAGCAGAAATCAATACATTTACATTAAGTTGGCCTGGCTGGAGCAGAGGAATGTGCCAAACACAGCTCCTGTATTGATATCAGTGTTTCAGGGCTATTAATGAAAGAGTATACTCTCTCTATTAAAGCGGCTCTTAAAGTTTTCAGAGGTCGATACAGAGAGGGGCTGAGGAAAGAATCTCTGCTTCTGTAACATCCAGCTCTAAAGTTTGAACAGAGAAATGAATGAGGAGTGTTTTCTCTGTTTGGATCAAGCTCATGGTCGAGTCACCCCCACTTTAAATCATGTTCAGACGGTTCATTCTCGGTCGTTTGGTCCATTCTCCTTTTGTAAACAAACATCACCCTTTATGCTAATTAGTTGACATGCTCCACTTGCCACAGCTGATATTTGTTGAGCACATCCTGCAGTCTCAGGGGTTAAAGCTAATGCAGTCATACAAAAAACAGCAATTTTACCATTTTCTGAAAAAACTACACAAGAACGTCAGCTGTTATTAAACGTGACGTAAAACCTTAATTTTTTACCTTTAATAACTGATCAAAAAGAAACTTTTCAGTAAAAAGAGGTCTTTAGTGCAACCTTTACTTTCAAAGGCGCCATTTTGCCTCAACTCACCTGGATTTAAGTCATTCGGGTGCCACAAACTTCTTTGTCTTAACAATAAAGACAAAAAAATACGTAACATTCCATATATAGAGAAAATTTTGTGAATAATTCTTTAAACAAGAAGTTTTTGTGTTCATAAAATTGGACATATGATGTTATAGTTTTTTAATTTCAATCAATTTGAAAATATTTCCAAGAAGTATAGAATTTTTTTTAATTTCACAAACTTGCAAAATGTATAAAATTTCATCAAGGTGCAGGATTTTCAAATAATTTTGAATTTGTGTTTATTTTATTTTATTTTTTTAAGAACTCTTTTAAAATTTACAAAAAATCATAAAAAAATCATTTTAAAAAATGTGCCTAAATTTTCCAAATTTTGAAAATTAAAGAAAATTGCGTAATTTTTTTTCCAAAAATTGAAATTAGATAATTTGCAAAAAATGCAGGAGTTTAAAATTTTTTGAAAGACATTTTGCCTCAACTCACCAGGATTTAAGTCACTCAGAGCCACAAAATCTACTTTATCTTAACAATAAAGACAAACAAGCTTAAAAAATCTATAAAAAGAGAAAATATAGTGAATAATTATTTAAACAAGAAGATTTTGTTTTTATAAGATTGGACATATGATGTTTTTAGTTTTTTTTATTTTTAATAAATTTGCAAATATTTCCAAAAAGTAAAGAAAAATGTTTAATTTTCACAAACTTGCAAAATGTATGAAATTGCATCAAGTTGCAGAATTTTAAAATGAATAAAAAAATATATAAATTATTTTAACAATTTTTTTTATTTTTTTTCTATAAAAAAGACATTTTTAAAAATTACAAAAAAATAATAAAAGAATAATTTGAAAAATGTGCCTTAATTTTCCAAATTTTAAAAATCTCAAAAATTTGCTTTATTTCTTTTTCAAATGGAAATTATTTGCAAAATGTTTTACAAATTTTTGATTCCTTTTTTTTCAGAAAATAAATTAAATTCAAAAATTGAAATTCAAATTAAAAAAAAAAAATCCCCAAAATTTGCAAAAAAAATTAAAATTTTATTGCAAGAGGTGATGCATATTTAGGACAACAAAATTCCAATGTTCAGTCTTATTTAGTGTCAGTGTCTTTAATCATCAATACTCTCTGGAAGAAAAATAAAAATTCTTGATTTCTACAATATTTTTTTAAAGCTACAAGGAGCCACTGAAATAAAGTCAAAGAGCTGCAGGTTGAAGACTCTTGCTAATGTTGGTATCTGCTGTATTTGAAACGTTGATTTAACCTCAGTCTCAGAGCTGCATCACAGCGTTTGGAAGTGGACTCAGCTGGGCCCTGATCACGCAGATCTGTTCCTATCATCCTAAATATCTTTAAGATAAAAACCCTTTCTTATTGGTGTTAGGACAGAAAAAACAGGATATTTTGCGTTAACATAGACTTTTGTAAGTAAGATGATTTGCAGACAGCCTCAAGTGGACACTGGAGGAACTGCAGGTTGTTGGTTTTGTTGCATATTTGAAGGAATACTCTTTAAAATTTGGACAGTTTTGACGTTTTTTTTTCCATCCTGAAAAACATCCACTTGTTGTTGATTGAACTCAGTGTTTGAACCATCACAGATCTGGTTTTTCATGGATTAGTCGATGGAGGGTTTTGATTCGTAGTCAGGTCAGACGTCAGTGACTCTCTGGAACAAAGTCACGGTTCCTCTCTGTGTCGAAACGTGAAACCCTTTCATCCTGAAAGTCAGCTCAGGTGACCTGATCCACCTGGCTGCTCCTGTCATTCCTCTGCTCCCCGTCTCTGTTTCCTCTGATCTGCCTCTGACACTTTCCTCCACTCTCTGTTTGTCCTTCTTCACTCTCTTTCTTTCCCCTTTTCATTTCTTCTTTAAACTTCTCACCTCTCTGTCCTCTATCTCTTTCACATATTTTCATTCCTCCTCACCCTTCTCCTCTTATCTCTTTATCTCCTTTCCCTCCTTTTTTCTCCTCCTCCTCCTGTGTGGAGTCCGTCGTTCTCAGCTGTTGTCCTGGGACTCGGGGCTCAGGGAATGTCACCATTGACGTCACCCAGCATTCCACACATTCCCACGCCCAGCCTCGTGTAACGGGAGACATCACACACACACACACACACACACACACACACACACACACACACACACACACACACACACACACACACACACACACACACACACACACACACACACACACACACTCATACGGTCAGGAACACGTTAAGCATACAGAAAAGCACATACGAGCAGATCACATGCATAAATAAAGCCTGACACACATCAACATGTCTGTGACTCACACACACTTTGAGCAGGAGTGTGTCCATGCAAACTTCACTGTAACAGACACACACACTCATAGGGTGTGAACATACAGCCATCTAACGGTGCAGCAGGCTGTAAAGCAGACGCTCTGAGGGGTTGTTTTTATGTTTTTCCTTGCTGTTGGATTTATTTACAAACTCCTTTGAAATGAAAGTTAGAGAGACACAGGAACAGGAAGTGTTTTAAAGTGTCACATTTAAGGTGGAATGAACAGAAACACAGACAGGACCTGAGTGAAGTTCCTTTCTGCTGTCTGTGTCTGGACTGCAGGACAGGATGTGGCTCCACTGTTTACCACTGTGGATGAATTTAATGTGAGGTGTGATCATGTCGGGCAGGCAGAGGGGAAAATGATGAG